>NW_020271554.1:759930-1022309 GCF_002803265.2 Melanaphis sacchari | reverse complement strand
TATATTTTATTTAAAATTATTGAGTACCAATAATGCATTATACATATTTTTTTATACATTACCTACTGCATAAATATATTATAAATAAGCTTATTTAAAAACTGTTAACTTACGTTAACTAAGTTTATAATTAACCTTAAAACTGTAATATGTTATTATTGTTGCTGGCTGTTTACATTACTTTTATTCAAAAATTGTGTCACAATTCAAAATTATTTTATTGTTTTTAGTTGTGACACTATTCCTGATTATTTTGACACAAAATTATTCACAGCAAAACGACATTACGTTTTTACAATTTTTATTCTACACCAGTGCTTTGTAATGATGGTTAGTTATATATTTTCTTATCTCATAGGTGTCGATGACCAGATGAAAATAGGATTAAAACGTGAATTAAACATACCTACATAAAATTAATAAAATTAAAACAATAGTTCAAATATGGTTTATGACATTAATTTCTCCAGTGGCGGCTTGCCGAGAGAGGCAAGTTAGGCACAGGCTTGCCTGAAATTCTCCATTCTTATAATTTATCCCAGACAACAATTTCATAATTTCAATATTATTGTAACTTTAGTAGGTACTTAGTTAAATTAAAAATATTTTAATTGTTACATTATATTAACATTATTCGATATTTAAAAAAATAATATTTAATCTAAAATATTTCTAAAATGTGCTATTAAAGTTTTTTTTTATAACATTTAAATTAAAATCTAATTTCGTCGCGGACGGAATGCGTAAGCAATTCCCGCAACGCGTCGTCGGTTCATACAGTTAAAAAAAAAAAAAAAAAATTGAAATCGCTAATGAGAATGTTATAATAACATGACATTTATTTGCTAACATAGTATAATATTTTTTTGCAAATATTCTTTGTATATTTTGAATTTGTTAGATTTACAATATTTTGATTATAATTTTTAAAAAAACATTTCAAGAACAATTTAAAAACAATCTAAAATAACATTTAGTTTTAAATGTTCTATGTACATTTCACATGAAGTATATTTATAATATTTAAAACATATATGACTTTAAGGCCGGGGCTACACACGGCGTTTTCCGACGGACTAGTTATACAAGGCGTATCTATCGAGCGTTTTTATACTTCGGCGTTCGTCCGCCAAAAACGCAAGCCGACCGGTGTTTTCCACGGCGAATTAAAACGCAGCGTAATAATTACTTCTGTCGAGTATAGCTACTTCAATAAGAAACAATGAGTTTTAAACTGGACGGAAAACGCGGCGGACGCCGTGTATAGCTTCGGCCTAAGAGGACTCCACACAGATGTTTGTTGTCTACATCAAGTTCAAACATAGACAATTTACGCTCAGCAGATCACGTTTAAGCATAAATTTGCTATGACGTACGTTAGTAAGACAGACAACACATGCGGATATAACGTCCTTTCGTAAGTATATAATAATATATACCTAATAGTATATATCGTCGGCTTCTTGCCAAAACTCAATAACGGAAAAATCGTAATTGTTAAAATGACTTTCAATTTTTTCTAAAAGTTAATTTTTGGTCTCAACCCTACAACATATTTAATTTTTAAGATATTGATATAGTTTTTTTTTAATGAAATCTGCTTAGATTACCACATTAAAATATATAAGTTTTTTACCAAAATGTTTAATGAAACATAGTTTTCATTATTGATAAAGTATTGTATGCAAATAGTGTAACCATTAGTGAGTTTTACAGAATAGAAAAAAGATGATTATTATTTATTTTAGCAGGAAAAAATCGATATTGGTTTAATAATAATTGTTTTTCATAATAGACATAGCCAGCTTATTATCACTAGATTGTACTTATGTCAATAATCAATATGTTTAATTAAAAATTATTTTTTGTTATTATTAACATCTACATAAATATGTTTTTCATGAAAAATAAAATAAATGTAATTATTAATATGAATTTATTTTTATTTTTAATATTATCATAAATATTACAAAAATAAAATAACAAATTACAACCTATAATATTATAAAAGATAAAAATAAAAATCAATCTTCATATACCTCTGAATCTGATTCTCCTGGTTCTGAAGTTTTATCTTTTTTAAGAGGAATACTTGGCAAATTTTTAAAAAATATGAAACTCATCTGGTATCACATTCTTGTTACATAGTTTAAACAAATCCTTTTTCTTTTCATGGCTTATTGGTATCGGTTTTGAATATAAGCAGTTTAACTCTAAATTACTAAAATTAGTTTATTAAATTCTATTCCTAACATTTTTTTCCTCACATTAATGTATTGATATTCACTAAAATAATCATACTTATATCCAACAATGTAAGGATTATCTTTTTTATATTCAAAACTTTTAACTTTCAACCAGTTTATAATATTACCTTCCGTGTCTTTTTATTTAATTTTTTTATCAATAAAGAAGAGAGTTGTTGTAAGTTTATAAAATTCTTGAATTGCATTTCTTTTACTTCATATGGGGGCTTAGATTTATTTTTATTTCGTGTTGATCTTGCAACTTGGAAAATAGTTAGCCAATCTTAAACTGTGTAAATTGGAACATTTCTTTTAGCATTTTCTATTGCGCTGTGCATAGAATCAACCTCCATCACAGAGTGGCCACTCTCCATAAATGTATGCTCTATTTGATCTATATTTGTTGTTTGAATAATATAAATCATTAAAGCTATAATATTATGATTCCTATTCTGACCACCACATTAATCTGAATATAGTGTTACATTTTTTTACTTCTGGGGATGTTTGAATCCACTTCAAAAGACAGGAACCAATTTCCGAACTACCATATTTTCCATTAATTTCAGTCCATGTGTAGCAATATGCATTTTGAGGAAGAGCTACTTCATATACAGTTAAGTTAAACATATTTAGTTTTCTACTATAATACTTTAATGATACATCTGATTCATCTGAACATGTTATTTGTAGTATAGATTGCAAGTCAAAACTAGCAACCACATAGTTACTTGTTATTTTTGATAACGTATTATCAATATCTTTTGCTATAAAAGATTGTTACATCCTATCTAAATGCTCATTGTGACATAGTTCTAATTGCAGTTTATCTTCTAGGCTTGCTGTTTTATACATATCACATGCAGCGCACTGGTCCTTTTTAGGCTTAAAGAATGAAAAATTAAAATTAGTGCAAAATATTTTTGATACATTGCAAGCTGTGGTATAGTAGTAGTATGGGGATGATCAATTTTATACTTATCCTTAAACAATTCATACATTTTAGAAATTGAGAACTTTTCATCTAAGTATAGTTTTTTGGTAGATTTACGAGTATAATGGCTTTCAACTACAGGAAAACTATTAATATGAGATTTTATTTCAATTAATAATTAAATCTTCAATAGATGTTTTATTTGATGGACAATGTTTACCTCTTTTATCACATTCAATAAATAATTTGTTTTCTGATCTTTCTTTCACTGCTGTATTAATAGGTCCATTACTTATACATAAAGTAGTTGTGAAAAATTTTTGACATACTCTAATTTTTTTCATATTTAATGTAAAATAATAAATATTACACAGAGACCGAAGCCTTTGTGTCTTAGGAACACTGTTTGAACGTTGGAAAGCTTCTTTTATTTCTAGACAACTTAGAATAAAATCTTTCTGGCGATTGGAATCATTTAGATTCCAATATTCTTTACACAATATCTCTCTTTCTTTTTCAGAAAAATATTTTTGACACTTAAACTTACATTTAGAACAGTCAACTTGTTTAGGTAATTTAGTATTCATTTTTTTATCAATTTATTTTATTCTTGAAGTATATTCTTGACATGAACTCGGTGAACTCCTCATCTTTTTTGTTAAGTTTTTTTTCCATAAATTTGGTTGGCCATGGTTCTATCGAGTCCTTTTCATTCCAGACATTGTTGAAGATTCAGGATTATAAATTTCATCAAAATTAGATGAAACTCAGACTTCATCTAAAAAATAAAAAATAAATGTTAGAACATCAAAATGTATATTTAGGTAATAATTAAAAATTATTTATTGACCATTTTGTACAGTATGGTTTGTTGATTCAATCAAGCTATTAGAAATTGTATTCCACTCATTAAATTCCTTTGTTCCATCTTTTGATTGAACCAAGGTTTCATTAATATGGTGACCTAAAATTATTATTAAAATTAATATTCTAATATGTTTTAATATAATAATACCTATGATAATTATTATTTTTTAATTTATAAAATAAATATTTGCACTTACTAATATCTTAAACAGAATTTGTTTCTTCACAAACATTTTGAAGTTCATAATAATCTGGTTCGTTATGAATAATAGTGTTTACTGGCATACATTTTAAAGTTTTAAAAGGTTCATCTGAAAATAATTTATTGTTATAATATAATACTAAAATTATTAATCTCAGTTATGATAATATTATACTTTTATTTATATACAATCAATATTCTCTTCAACATCTTCATTGACACAAGGAATGCCATTAAATTCTGATTCCAGCCAATGCATTACTTTTTCCACATTCTTGAACTGTGTATTGTTAATTGCATTTTCTTTTTCTTTTTCTTTAATTTAAAATACATATTATTATTAATTTAAAAATCACAATTAATAAAATAATTTAATATTTAAATTGTTTTTTTTTTATATTATAATATTATTAGGTATACTACCTATTTTAATTATTAATAATATCATTTTATATTTTCAAATAATTTTAATGATAGGTACTTACTTGTATCTTCAGGAGGTTTGATTCCAAAACCTTTTAGTAACTTTAATGTACGACTTTTAAACATTGTGACACCAAAACTCAATAATGTAAATAATTATTAATATTTTGTAATATAATAAGATAATAATCACAACATCCTCTTCTCTGTGTACAATAGTTATAATGTTTTGAAGTGTATTAAAGTTTATAGTACCTAAATAAACTAACCTCATAACAGTCATAACACTCTAGTATTAATGTACATATTCTGTTGAGGCAATTGTGTAAATTTGAACCAAATTATTTAATAATAAATTATGAAGTATACAAAATAAGTCTGCAAAAATTAAGCCAATACTGTTAAAATATTAAAAGTATATTCCATTGTATTTTATATTATATATCTATATATAATTTTCAAACTTTAATGAATGTTGTAAAAACATGTAAATAATATTTCTGATACATAATTTAAAATCCATAAAATATTTCAATAATATTTTGAAACTTAATTCTCATATTCTCAAAATATTAAACAATGTTATAAACACAATATTATACTTAAAATATTTTCAGAATATTATTGCTAAAAGGTTAAAAGCATGGCTAAAAAACCAAAATAGAACATTCTTATAACATTTATATTTATTTTAAAATATTATTTAAAACTTCTTAAAATATAATTTTGTTGTCTGGATTATTATTAATTATTATTAGCCTGTTATCAGTATATAATGACCTCATCATCTCCAAAATAATAAAATTAATTTAGTAGCTTTAAAGGTTTAAAATGTAATTCATAATTTTATCTTAAATTGTAAAAGACAAAAGTTGGTGGTAAAAAAACTTATAACTGCGATTTGAGCTGTTAAGTATCGCGGGAGTACGACACCACACACAGACACACTCTGCGATTTATCGTTACCGTCTAAAGAGGAACAACGGACTGACGACAACAAAATATTACGAATACTCGCTAAATGACGTTAATGAAACGAACGGATTAGACTTGAAGGCAAACATTTTTATGTTTCAGTTACTATATTGAAATATTAACATCAAGTGGTGAAAATGAATTGGAAATATACAGTAGAACGAGGCTGATATAAATTAGCCTCCGTGTTATAAATCATTCTGTTTAATCTAACCCTTTGTCGACCGACGGTACTTCTGAGTACCACAGTACAAATAAATATATATTAAATAATATGATTCGGTTATCTTTATTGTGACCCGTTGGTACGCACAAGTACCTCTTAACCCGTCGTTGGTACACATGTGAGCGCGCCGCTCACACAGATAGAATTTTGAGCGTTCCTACAAATATTATTGAATTAATCTGATACTATAAATACCTTCAAATAACATGTCTATAAATATTTATAAAAATAAATAATTACGCTATTTGTCATTTCTATCAGTTATCGTTAGACAAAGTCGACAGTACCGAATACCGATTAAGTGAGTGTCGCGCTACCACTGTACTAACCGCACAATATTTTTATCACCACCGCCGTAGTTGATTACGTACACAGTTTTGTATATACTGTTTTTTATTTTTATTTTATAAATTATGAAATGTACATAAAAAGTATTTATATACTATTTAGTGAAGGATAAAAATATACATAATTCTAGATATGGTTTGATTTTTTAAGTTAATAGATCAATTAATAATAATATAAAAAGTGAAGTGTGAGCGCCGCGCTCACAGTGTAACAATCATGTTACAAACTATATGTGTACTAACGACGGGTTAAGCTAAACTATGGTCCAAATTTAGAAATATACCGAGTAAATAGTTGTCAAAGTAAACAATGTACACTAACATTCTTAGAATTAAACATGCGAACATTAGACTGGTTTTTAAATACGTACAAAAGCTATTTTTAGCATTCTTATCCGCTAGAATTGTTTGTAATTATGTCTAGATTATAAATATTGTAATTGTTTATATCTCAATATATTAAAATAATGGAAAATATCTGATTATATGCAATGGACTCAAAAGTACCGTCGGGCCGTTCTGATTAGCTATTTCACGTTAGTCATTGGTTGTCCTGTCGACAATATCATGTATATCTAGATTCTATCATTTTTAGAATTAAAAATAAAATAGTAATCATATGTATAAGGTTTTAAATATTTGTTATTATATTAAATGCATATACATATTTTGAGAAATTTGTATTATTTAGAACCCAAACATAATATTACAATTTTAAAAAATTATCTTTGCAAAAATAATTTTTTGATTTGTATAGGTTGTATGTAAAAAAATAAAGTGCTAAATGACCAACGGTACATTTTAGTACCAGGTACTTAACTCAAATTGGGGCTAAAAAATTTTTTTTTTAAGGTGCACTTATTTATCAATAGGTCAATTATTATATTTTTATGCAAAAAAAAAAAATGGAAAATAATTTTAATTCTAAGTTTGGTCAACAAAGGGCTAAACGACCAAACTGAATATAAATAATATTTTAATAGAAATAGGAATCGATAATATGTGCATATGTTCCATACGTCATTACTCATTTACTCATCCCACTATTATCAGTCAATATTAACTTAAACTATTAAATAATAATATATACCTAATATATTCTATGTCTATGATTTAAATGATACAAAATACAAATCCATAAAAGATCTATGTAAAAATCTAACAATTTTAAGTTATAATATTACGACGATTTCCAACATTATACTATTGTAGTTCGAGTCGTTATATGTTATTCACTAAAAATAAAATTTTTGTATTTTCTGTTAAATTATTAAGTTTGTAGGATCGTAAGTGCTTGAGCGTAAACAGCTGCTGACAAGCGTAAAGAGGAGTACTTGTATATATTAAATAATTTATAACGTTTGTAACATTTTATACCTTATGTACGTACAAATAGTCGACTAATCATATTTTAAATTGTGAATGTATCCTTATAAAAGTCCGGACTTATCTGCTGTCTCTTAAGAACATAATATTTAACTTATCAGATTTCCATTAAATTGATCCGGTAAACTGGATATAGCCATCATCAAAATTAGTTCAATGGGTGTAGTGGAACTACTGATTTTTTGTAATTCATGGTGATATACTTCCGGACTCCGGTCTAAGATTCAATGGATATGCGTTTCCAGTGTGAGTGCTCGAAATTTCATTCATCATAATTTTCATTATCTCTCCGGTGACAATTATTCCTGGCTGTATTGTAAATTTGTTCGTCAGTTCTATTTTGGAAACTTCATCATGGACAGCAAGTCACACTTGCAGCTATTTTCACGAACTCAAAGTGTCGACATAACGAAGAGCATCGGGCTCGAGCTTGATATCTTCAGTTCCCACATTCTGTTGAATTATTTCACAAAAATTGGTAATAATTTACTTTTTATTATCTAATGATTTAAAATTATGAAAATAACAAATTTCAGAAATCGTAATATTATTAGAGATATCAAATAATTTATATTTAAAAAAATTGATCTGTATAATATTAGAGCAGATATTCTATATATATAAATATATTTTAAATTAAGGATAGATTTATTTGAGTCAAAAACAATATATTATAATAAAGATATTCGCCGGGAAGGACATGGTTGAAATAATATACAATGAAGGAAACGTCGGCTTCAGAAATTCCTTTAAGTAAACGTTTGAGCTTATTATGGGCAATGTTTATGGTGCATAATGTTTATTATTAAATTACAGTGTTTTCACTTTTTCAGTTTACCACTGGAGAACGATCGTAACGATTTTTCCGACAGTGGTTATTAAAACGCATACCTACACCGTATAATATTATTTATTATTTTTTTACAGACCGTTAAGTTGGAATTGGAATCGAAAAATTGCATAATGAAATACTGATAAAAGGCATAAAATAGTTAATTTTGATTTTTCACGTCCGGTTTGAACTGATCGAATTTGCGTTCAACAATATCAGTGTGCATATGGGTGTTCAAGCCTAAATGTAAGCTTTTACAAAGTGATGTGGATACTTCAACTAATGTAGTTGTAAAACTGCCTTCTTCAACGCCACCAACTTTTTTTAATGTGGCATCGTGTCCTGTCAAGACACTAGTCCTTTTCAAATTGATGCGGATACTTCCACAAGTTTGGTTGTAAAACCGCCTTCGCCAACACCGCCTACTGTTTCTGATATGCTCGAATGTCTAACTACGTCTGAGTCTTTAAATTTTCTAATTAAAACATTTTTTTTTCACTATTATTTTACATATTTTATAAATATTAAAATATTAAAAAGTTATATATTTACCTAAATACGAGCGTTTTTTTTTTAAATTTTAAGATACCATTATATATATTATTATAACCTATGCATTATATATATTTTTATACATTACTACAAGAATATATAAAATAAGCTTACCTATTTAAAAGCTGGTATCTTATGTTAATTAAGTTTAATATGCATTAGTTATTCCAATTTTTAGTTACCTATATATATAATATTAAAAACATTTAGATTATGTCTATACAAAATATTACAGCATTAAGATTTCGATATTGTTCTAGACTTTCTAATTATAAACATAAACTAATTTAATTTTTATTATGTGTTTTATTCGTAAATTACTACATTTTTTGATATGAAAGAAAAACAATAATTGTACATTTTTTTTATTTAAAAATAAGTATGGAATTACGACCAGTAACGTTATAAAGATTTGTTTAGTATTTAAAAAAAAAAAATGTTATTGTTTTCATACTAAGAGGTAAGAACGCATGACATAAAAATTCTGACGATTTTATTTAACTCGGTATATTTCAACGTAAAATGAATTAAACAAAAATATAAAAACTTAGCATTTTAGAAGTCTGAACGAAAAAAAATGTAGGAAACCAAATATGCACATCGTATTTTGTAGGATAACGTAGTATTTTTATTTTTCATAATATTTTTTATTCGTTCATCAAAAGGTCTAATACTCCACGCCAGGTACCTAGTGAGTGATTTTACTCTAGTTACAAAAAAACCATAAACTCTTTACAATTTAAACACAATGTTCATAAACATCATATATTAATTAATAATGAAAATGATAACCAATTAAATAACAAAGGTAACAAAAACGTTTATTTACATCAAACACAATTTTTAGTAATATAATATTATATAAGTAAATAATAATAATCTGCATTATGCGCAACATAACATTCGACAGAAAAACTTTTTTGTTCTATTCCAAAAGGAACGGCGTTTTAATGTTTAAAATTAATTGCAGACCACTTGCAGTGAATGAATTTAAATTTGTCAAGATATTTTGATTGATAGGACAAATAAAATATATTGCATAAATACAACCACAACATGAGTAATTATTTTATTTATGGAAGTAAATGATTGAATTCATATTTATTTATTATTTTAATAAGATGCTTAATATTATTTTGTAATTGATTATAATTTCTGGTTAGAAACTATATTTAATGATTTACAATATATCCAATATCCATGGTAACGACTAGCTATAAATTATACGTATTATAATTTAAAGTTTGATATTTACTATTTAAATGTATTTCCAAATCAATTTACGTCTTGTCTAATTTGTCTAATTTGTCTTTATTCCAGTTGACAATTTTTGTTATTATAACTTTTTTATTAAATAGCACAACATCAAATACAGATATAATGTCAACGCGTAAAAATATTTTCAATTATCCAAACATATCAATTTTTCCTATTACAACAACATCAAAACAACTTCAAATAGAAACTGCCAGCCAACCTCCTCCACAGAGTATGAGATTTTATTAATATTAATTATACCTTTAAAAAAATATTAACTTAAAATTGTCGAATGTTTTTTTTAATTTAGCTGTGCGAGTACCACCACCAATATCAATTGTTCCTGTGTCTTTTCAGCCAGACAAATTTGTGAGTTTTTTTTTACTTTTACAAAATTATAATTAGAACGCAAAATCATTATTATTTTTTAAATAATTCACTAATTTATTCATTGGTTTTAATATATTTTAGGATGTTAATAGTAAAAAAATCCAAAACAACACAAAAAGAACTGCTGAAAATCAACTTTCAAATCGGTAATTTTTAAAATAAAATTTCAATTAATGCATTTTGGTGATAAGTTATATTTATGTTCCTTTTTTTAGGACAATTAAAAAATGTAAGCTTTCTGTGACTAAACATAATAATGCTCAAACATTTTGCAAAAATAGTTTCCATAAACATTCAAACACCTTACAGTCTTCCAAATTTAATTGGTAATGTACATTTTTTATTTTGTACTTTTCAAATATTACCAGTTATTTAAAATTATTTTTTATTTTTTAGTTCAAGTTTCACTAATAATATTCCCGAGAAAATACCAACAAGTAAAAATAATATGTATGTTACAATATTTATAATTTTGTTAATTTTAAGTTAAAATGTTTGATAAAATTAAATTTTTGTGTCAGTAATTCAATAAATCAACCATATTCGCCAAAGGCACCACCATGTATCATCTCATTATTATCATCTGACGATGAAGACGAAGAATTGGTAGTTTCAAAACTGAGGTATATTTTTAAAGTTTGCTTTATAGACTAAAATTTAAATTTAAATAATTTTTATTTTATAATTTTCAAATATTACCAGTTAATAGTTATTTAAAATTATTTTTTATTGTTTAGTTCCAGTTTCAATCATAATAATCCTGAGAAAAGCCCAACTAGTCAAAATAATATGTAAGTTAAGTACAATATTTATAATTTTATTAATTTAAAGTTTAGTTGTTACACGTTCACACATCTCTTTAAAAATTAAAATAACCGATGTCCACTATAGTTGACATGCAACCTATTTAAGTAAATAGGGTTTCCTGATACGTAGTTTTTTTTAACAACCATAATATAAATTGTATGGTTTTAAATGTTTTAATCGACATATTTTTCTATATCATTCGGTATCATTCGTTTTTGAATAGCTCCACTAGATCGCGTTTTATTTAATTCACAAAGTTATTAAATGCAAGCTGTTACTGTACCTACTCTGGGTTTCTCGATCGTACAAACATTTGCTTACACGTCTGATAACGTTGGTAATCATTCCGAATCTTTGATATTATAACACATTATTATGTTACATGAATATTGAATACGTCATATTCATTGTTCAAATGAAATAGAATTTTTTCAAAAGATTGTATTACAGTAATACAGTTTCATTTTTTGCGATGAGTACTAATGAAATCTCAGATCTGCTTGACTTGTCTAGTTCAGATTCGTTTGACGATGATTATAGTTCTGATGAGTATGTCCAACAAGATTCAGATAACAATAATAGTGATGAAATTATTGAAGATTCGGATACAGACGTTGAAATCACAGATAATGATTGGAATTCAGATATAAATACTATCCCTGAGTTATTTGATTTTACTGGTAATTCTGGATTGCAATGCACTTTATCAAGTAACAATCCTCTTGATTATTTTTTGATGATAGTATTATGAATAATATAGTGACTTGGGTAAATTTGAAAGCAAACATTTTAAGATTTCAAGGTTAAAAGAAATGCTCAAATTTAAATAGTTGGAAAAATATTGACTTATATGAATTGAAAAAGTTTATTGGTCTCAGTTTACTTATGGGTATTCATAAACTCCCTGCTATACATTTATATTGGTCACAATCAGAAATTGATTATTATCCAATTTATGGCCAAACTCTTAGTCGAAATCGTTATGAAACTATTTTGAGATGCTTATGCTTTAATGATTCATTTACAACAGATAAGTCTGATCGTTTACACAAAATTAATAATTTCCTTGGTCCTCTAATTTCTAATATTCAAACTAAATAGGTACTATCCTAAAGAATGTTTGTCATTAGATGAATCTATGCTTCTGTGGAGAGGAAGGTTAAGCTTTAGACAGTATATCCTTAGTAAAGCACATAAATATGGAATAAAATTTTTTGAACTTTGTACTGATGATGGGTTCATTTTAGATTTGATTATTTATAAAGGTAAAGGTACAGTAACAGATTCAAGAGGAGTGACGTTTGGTATTGCGGTTAAACTAATGAGGAACTATTTAGGGAATGGCCATATACTGTATATGGATAACTATTATAATATTGTACAATTAGCTGAGTATTTATATAAAAATAAAACTTTTTTTTAAGTTGGAACTTAAAAAAAAAAAATAGAAAAGAAAATCCTAGTATGACTAGTATAACTGCTGCAAAATTAAAAAAAGATGAAGCAGTTCATGCACAAAAAAATAATGTACATGTAACAAAATGGGTTGATAAAAGAGAAGTGTGTATGATATCAAAAAAACACAATTTAGATTTTAAAAAATATAGACAAAAATTCAAACTTACTGTGATTGTTGACTATAATAATCACATGTCAGGAATAGACAGAGCTGATCAAATGATAAGCTACTATCCAATGCCCAGGAAATGTATGCGTTGGTATATCAAAGTATTTTTTCATTTAGTGGATATCTGTTTATGGAACTCCAACTACTTATATAATTTACAAGTATTAAAAACTTCCCATCTAGAATTTAGAAGACAAATTATAAGTTCTTTACTTAATGTTCCATTGAATAAAAGATCATCATGCAACCCTAAATCTTTAACAATAAATGAAACTCAAAGTAAACCATTACACAATATACAAAAAGTTCAAAAACGAAAAAGATGTAGGGTATGCCATGCTAATAAAAAAAGAAGCACAACTTTTTTATATGTGAGACTTGTAAAGATGAAAAAGGAAATACTATAGCTTTATGTGCAGATCTTTGTTTCAAAATGTATCATACAAAATAGTTAGATAAATAATTTATTTTTATGTAGTTTTTTTAATATAAATATAAAAAAAGTTTTGTTTTTTTTTAAATGTTTTAATTTAGATTTATATATAAACTATATAATTTCAAACTATAATTACACTGATAAGCTAAAGAGAAGACAAGACAAGTGATACTACAAGTTACATACATTGAAAATTTAAATATTGTTATTTGATTTTTTGTTAAGTTTTTATTATGTTGTACAAAGGTGTGTTGATTATTTTTATTTTTAATGGTTTATTTCATATCTATGAGGATTGTATCAATTTTAATTTTATAATTAAATTATTATAACTATTGTTTTATTTATTTGTTAGTATTTTTATATTATTTTCTATGTCAATCATAGTTGATAAATGGATTTTTATAATGAGTATCCTAAAAAAAATCGGTGTCAACTAAGTTGACATGAAAGTTAGAGCTTTTAAAAGTTGTACATAATTAAATTTGTTATTTAAGCAGTGAAATTAATTTATTTCTGTAAAAAAAAAATAATTTTTCCAAAAATTTATTTTTGGTTATTTATAAGGATACACAATTTGCATGTGGTCATGAACGTGTTAGATAAAATTAATTTTTTGTATCAGTAATTCAATAAATATACCCAATCAAGCCGGCATAGTCAAATCATATAAACAAACAGTTATTCCACAACATCAATCTATTCCGCCACAGGAACCGTCCGGTGTCATCTCTTTATTGTCATCCGAAGATGAAGATGAAGATGAAGATGAAGAATCCTTAGAATCCATTATTACTAAAATCGAGACAAAACAAACATTAAAGAAACAAGCTGACAAATTATGTTGTATGGCTCATGTATATTTATAACTAATTTATGATACACAGTAATAAATACGAATTTTTTTTTAGTGAACCGTAAATTTTTGGAAGATCGATTATGGCAGAAAGACATAAATGTAAATAAAGTAAATTTTATCTTAATTTTTTAATTAATCTTTATAATTTATTAAAAGTTAACAAAGTAAATTGAAATTATTTGCTTAAAATTGATATACTAAATCAGTTTTTGAAGTAATATATTTTATCTTTGTACCAGAATTCTAAATAATGGTTCTGCTGAATATAAATTTTCTATGTGATACGTTAAGTTTAACTCGGTCTTCTTTAAAAATAATATTTACTTTACTAATAATATTTAAATATAATTATGTTTAATAAATATTTATACTATTTGATTGGTCGCCGCGACAAATCTTGCGATGTATGAGCAGTTGTTTGCCGCGACTCGCGTGGACTTTGAATTAGGTTACCAAAATTAATAACAACATATATTATAATAATACCGCATGCGGGCGCTAGACTGTACCCTGGGTATATGTATATAATATGTATAATAATAACATTACAAATAATAATAACCACAATAGTTTTCAAAGAAAGGCCGCAACACCACGGAATGACAATATATATATATTTATAATAATTAGTGGCTACTGCACACACAGAAGTATAGAAATAATAATTATGACCTGGTGGCAACAGCAGCAGGATCCACCGGAACAACACGTTCAATGTTTCACACCTCGTGAACCACACGAGGTTTGAATAAAAATGTAATGTGATGAAATTGGTGAGCGAACGCCACGATGCGTTCGACTCGACCGTTGGGAAAAGACAGAAAAAAATTGAATTACTAGGCAGTAGGCGGCTGATCGCTTGACCACCGGTCGGCGAGTTGTCGTCGGATGGCGGAGGGGGAGCTTGTATATTGGTCGCGTTTTGTGGGGTCCCGCGCAAGCTCAAAGGCGGCAAAAAGTGTTCCGCGTTCAAACACTATTTTATGATAACATTTAACTTATTTAAATTATTTTTAATTATTTATAGTAAATTAACTAGAGATATTTAAAATTAAACTTTTAGAATAGAAGTCTCGAAAAAGAAGAAGCTGAAGAAAACGAGAGAAGATATAATAGTGTTACGTAAGTTTGAAATTGTTTTAACATGTTAAATTTTATATTTGAACTTCTTATATTATTTTCTAGAATACTTAAAGATAAATTAGGCAAGAGGTCTGCAACTATCAAAATAAGTGATTATAAAAGGTTGAATTCAAATAAATTTTTAAATGATATTCTCATTGAATTTTATTTAGAGTAAGTAATTTTAAATTAAATTATTTAACTAATAATTATGAATAATATTATGAAAAATGTTATTTGTGTTAAAGTTATTGGTTTAATCAAAAATTAAGTAATGAAGATAGAAACCGAACGTATGTATTTAGTACATTCTTTTATACAGCTCTGGCTAAATCATTCAATACCTCTGATTATCCATCACATTTCACGGCATCGCAGATAAGACACGAAAAAGTAAAAAAGTGGACTAAAAATGTAAACATATTCGATAAAGATTTCACTTTTATACCAATAAATGAAAAGTAATGATTAATATAAATTTTAATTACTTGTTTAAAATCAAACTTAAAATTACAATGAAATCAATTTTTTTTTAGTAATCATTGGTTTATGGCAGTTATATGTTTTTCTTACCTATCAGGTAAAGTTAGTATGGAAGATGAAAAACCAGTGAACGTACCTGATGATAATACTGGTAAATATTTAAAATTCAAACGTATTATAATTAATTTTTGTAAAAAGTGATTTTACAATTATGATATCAAATAAAGCCCCTTAACCCGTCATTGGTCGCGTGGTGAGAGAATGTCTCACCACGATAGTATTTGGTTAGGTAACTGCCTTTTATCTTAGTTTATTGCCTATTAGTTATGCTATACCTTATCAGACACATTTAATCTAAAAATAGATGGACATTAACCGACTTTGTAATTGTTTATCTATTGTCAGTATCCGTCTAACGCGGTTCGTATGCACACGGCAAGAGAAGTTCTCTATACGCGACCAAACAAGTTTATTTTTTCTATGCATTATTTTACTATGGATAATAACATTAATAACATATTTGCTTGGCTTGATGAAGCTAACGATATTATGTTAGATGATTTTTACCCCGATGGAGATGACAGTGGTGTAGAAATATCAGTTAATCCAGAAAGTAGTGATGAATCTGTTGAAAATGAAGGTAATACCGAAATGTGTTGTTTTGACGAAAATGATTTGTAATAACAATAATATTTTTCAAATTTTAATGTGTAATGTATATATTTATAAGTGATCATTTACATAATATATATTAGTAATAAATAAAGTAATAATAATAGTAATAAATAGTAGTTCAAAACATATTAAAGAAAATGAGAGAATCTCTCACCACACGACCAAAGAGTTATAAAAAAAATACGCGACCAACGACGGGTTAAAGACATGACACTGAATACGTACAAAAAACTCAAAATTATAGTATCTCTGTTTTACTTAAAATATTTATACATTGATTATTATGAGTACTTACTCAAAATTATAGGTCGTTATAAACTGCAGCCAATCAAATCTACAACTGCTAATCGTACCGAAGCTGATCCTAACGTCGAGGATCTTTGGTTATTTGATTTGGCATCAACTGTAAGGATCTTATTTTATAAATAATTTAGATCATTCAATATTTAAAAATAATATTTTTTAAAACTCGACATTAATTATTTGTGTTATTATTCAATTTGATATATACATATTTTTTTAGCAAAACTATGCAGATAAACAAGGAGTGGATTATGATACCGATGTTGCGGTTTTGAAGAAAAACAGAAATGTACTAGTTAAACGGTACAGTTATCTATTATAATCGTAATTTTATGTTATTAAAGATTACTTGTTTTTAGGCCTTGTATTTTGTTGTTTGATTCTTTATCTGGTGGTGTTGGTCGTGCTAGAATCACGGCCACATTACGCGAATGGTTACAACAAGAATATATTGCGAAATACAATGACCTAATAAAAGACTTTAGCCCTGAAACGATAAAAGGATCTTTGGTTAAAATGCCTCAACAAACTAATTATACCGATTGCGGCCTGTTTGCAATTCACTGTTTTAAAATGTTTTTTGATGTAAGTTTACTAATATTGTATTGAATGTATTGTGTAAATCTTACCATATTTTTAGAAGCCGATTGTAGACTACTCTTTACCAATTCGTCACTTAGAAAATTGGTTTTCTGCTGCTGAAGTGACTAAAAATTGCCAAAAACGGAGAGAACTACAAAGCATAATTCTGACTAGGATGAAAGAGCAAAAATCTGTTCTGCCGGAAGGTGTAGTATTGCCTATTTTGAATTTTGCAGACCCTTCTGTAACAATACAACAAAATTCTCATCGAAAGAATTATCCAGAAAACTACCAACAAGAATTAGTCGTAGAACCCTATGCAAATCTTCACTTCCAAAAAGGATATACTAAAATTACGAGAAGTGAGCAGCAAGAAAATGACATAGAAAGTCCAATGTGAGTTTAACAGATATTTGCCTAGTATACTCTATGTATCATATCACAAAATAACAATTTTCCATTTGAGTAATTGTTAATTGTCTAATTTTTTTTTTTAATAATTACAAAATAGTAAAATTGTTTAAAAAGTATAGTTTTATAACATGTTTAAACATCCATTGGTGTTTAAATTTTAATTTCAAATGCTTAAGAAAAATGTGTTTTGATTTTTATGGAAACTATCAATATTTTTTAAAAGAGATTGAGTATACTATAACTATTTAAAATCGACTTAAAAAAATAAAATAATAGTTCTGGATAATAAAATTGTTTTAATGAATATAATATATGGTTTTATAATTTTAATAATTTTAATTTAAATAATGGGTGATAAAGTCTTAACTACTTATGTAAGAAGGAGAAAAAACGAACTTTGCACTTAAAGATACCATACCTAAATGTGTTGTTATTTATCAACCTTTTATATTAAATTAAAGTATATAATTGTAACGCGTATTAACTTTGATAGTAGACAAATATATGTATAATAATTATTTAATATAACAGTTTAACAACAATATTTTTTAATTTTATTTTTAGACACAACTTTGACAATGGATCGTTTAATGCCTATCATCATGTACATTTTAATAATAGAAATGTAGAAATTGATGTTAATGATATTCATTCTGGATTAGGAAATCACAAAAATGTTATTAAAATTAAAAACATTTCTAACGAAAACTTCCACTCCTTTAAATAAAACAATCTTACAATAGTATACAATGAATATGACATTGAAGAAAATGATGATAATGACGGAGATGAAGAATTATAAGAAATAGAAGAGGAAGAAATAAAAAAGATAATGATTTAAATGAACTCCATTTAATAACAAATCGTAATAGACGTGATAATAATATTTTGTAAAAATCCATATGTATTAAAAGTTTAAAGTTTATATTTCATTATACTGTTATCATTGTTTTTATGTGTATTATACTTATAGTTCATAACAGTTTAATTAATTTTGATAATATATATTATACGTGTAAAAATTTTTTTTTTTAAATTATTTTATATTTTGAAAAGAATGAATAAGTTACTCATGTTTATTGGAAACCCTCATACAATTTAAAATATGTACACATGAAACATTGAAACTTAAACATTTCCATTTCATTACACAATTTCTAATTCTAAATATGAAAAACTATAAATTTCAAAATTTAATTTATGAGACCTATAGTTATAATACATTGGTGAGTAAGCACTTATACGCCTTGAATTTTTAGCTCAAATTTTTAAGCTCTTTTTTCACATGGAAAATGTTATGTGACACATAATTGACTCCAGATTCAGTAAGCCCACAAGTTTAGTTATTCTAGCACCAAATGGAAACACAATATAAAGAAGTTTTATAATGAAAAGGTTGTCATAAATTATTATTTTTTATTACCTACCTTTTAACATTTTGTTGTCAAAGTCATAACGGGTAACCCGTTAGTCAAATAAAAAGTATTTATAATTTACACAGATATTTCATAATTTATATAAACTTATAAATTTCAATGATTATAAACAATTAAAATGCCTAAGAACTGTAATACTATAATTTTTAGTGAGATACTATACAACTTTCTTTTTTTAAAATTATTTCAATAGAATATTTTTTTCTCTTGAGGTAATAAGTTATTGGAAACCAATATTATGAGTAAGCTTTTGCGTCCATTAATCATTTGTATCATTTAAAGTGAGTTGACTTTTTTTTTTGGTTAAATGTAATTCCAAAAAATAAATTAAGAAATATTCATTTATAATCTAATAAAATAAACATAAGTCAGTCAGCCGTTTAGTTTTAAATATGAACATTTTAAAACCAATTTATTAATTAATACAGAATATTTAATTAAATAATTTATATTTATCTAAGAAATTGTTTTAATGTCGTCAAGCTTGAATGGATGGTGGTTATGTGTGATTAAATGATCTTTCAACGTTAGCAAATGTGCATATTTAAAACGAAATTTTGCAATTATTTTTTACAGTACAAAAGTATAAATTGTTGAATATTCATCATATGTTAGAAAAATACGCTAAATATGCACAATAAAATAGAAAAACACATAAATATGCCAAATAGTAAAAAAAAACCCTCGAAATATGCACAACATTTATACAAAATAAAACTTTATATATTCGACCACGGTACCTTAAATGGATTTCTATGTTAACTAACATTAAATACGACTTAGCAAGGTTGATATGTAAATGTATGAACTCACGAGCCTTGGCTATTACTTTTCATTTCAACTTTTAAATGATTATTGGTAAGTTATCAAGCTTAAATTTTGTGTATAAATTTAAATATATACACCTTTTGATAAAAAATTTTGATTTTTATACCGAATAAAATGTTTAAAATATATATTATATTATATAACATAAAAAATAATTTATATTGCTCATAGTTTTATACACAATATTTTTTTCTTGTACTACACGTACAATAGTATAAAACAAAAAACAAAAAATCACCGTATTTTTACATCATTAAGTATACCCAAATGCTTTAAGAATACATTTTAAATTTAATTTAAATTAATTAATATTATATGCTATTCTGTATTATATGAGATCATCGTTGTCCTTATTAGGATTTTGGAAAAGGCCAGATATTAATGTTTAAAATTAATTGTAGATCACTTGCAGTGAATGAATTAAAATTTTTTAAGATATTTTGATTGATAGGATAGATAAAATATATTGCGTAAATACAACCACAACATGAGTAATTATTTTATTTATGGAAGTAAATTATTGAACTCATATTAATTGATTATTTTAATAAAATGCTTAATATATTTTGTAATTGATTATAATTTCTGGTTAGAAACTATAATGATTTATAATATATCCAATATCCATGTTAACGACTATAAATTAATAATTATACGTATTATAATTTATAGTTTGATATTTACTATTTAAATGTATTTCAAAATCAATTTACGACTTCTCTGATTATTTGTCTAACTTGTCTTTTTTCCAGTTGACAATTTTTGTTATTACATCTTTTTTATTAAATAGCACAAAATCAAATTACACTTATAATGTCAACGCGTAAAAATATTTTCAATTATCCAAACATATCAATTTTTCCCATTAAACCAACATTAAAACGACTTCAAATAAAAACTGCCAGCCAACCTCCTCCACAGAGTATGAGATTTTATTAATATTAATTATACCTTTAAAAAAATATTAACTTAAAATTGTCGAATGTTTTTTTAAATTTAGCTGTGCGAGTACCACCACCAATATCAATTGTTCCTGTGTCTTTTCAGCCAGACAAATTTGTGAGTTTTTTTTACTTTTACAAAATTGTAATTAGAACACAAAATCATTATTATTTTTTTAAAATAATTCACTAATTTATTCATCGGTTTTAATATATTTTAGGTTATTAATAGTAAAAAAATCCAAAACAGCACAAAAAGATCTGCTGAAAATCAACTTTCAAATCGGCAATTTTTAAAATAAAATTTCAATTGATGCATTTTGGTGATAAGTTATATTTATGTTCCTTTTTTTAGGACAATCAAAAAATGTAAACTTTCAGTGACTAAACCTAACAATGCTCAAAAATTTTGCAACCAGCTCTCACACCAGTAATTGTTTTAAATTTATACAGCTTTTAGTAAAATTTAAGAAATATATTTTTAACTTTCACTATTATGTGTACTGCTGGACTACATAAAAATATTGATTAATTTAATAGTTAACTAAAATTGAATGATGGAGGGGATTAATGGCCGCTTTACAATATTTAATGAACACTACAATTTATTAAATTCAAAATTTTATATTCAAAATAATATATTTTGCTCTATTATTTTTAATATAATACGTCTTGTTTAATTTGTCTAACTTGTCTTTATTTCAGTTGACAATTTTTGTTATTATAACTTTTTTAT
The DNA here is from genome assembly GCF_002803265.2 of Melanaphis sacchari. Taxonomy (NCBI): domain Eukaryota; kingdom Metazoa; phylum Arthropoda; class Insecta; order Hemiptera; family Aphididae; genus Melanaphis; species Melanaphis sacchari. Next base: position 1,000,423 of record NW_020271554.1, on the reverse strand, counting down.
ATCAAAACGACTTCAAATAAAAACTGCCAGCCAACCTCCACAGAGTATGAGATTTTATTAATATTATTTATAACTTTTAAAAAATATTAACTTGAAATTGTTGAATGTTTTTTTTTAAATTTAGCTGTGCGAGTACCACCACCAATATCAATTGTGCCCGTGTCTTTTAAACCAGATAAGTTTGTAAGTTTAAACGAGAATAGATTTTGCAAGAAGTTTTGCTATATCGAAAATCAGTCGAAAATATATCAAATCGGAAATAAAATTGATGACGCTATGAACTCGGACCGGTAATTTTTTTAAAATTTATATTGAATATAATACAATTTAAGAAATCTATTTTTAATTTATCTCAAAACCATATTATATGGTATTCCTAACCTAACCTATCAGCATGTAGCAGGGATAGTAATTTATTTGGAAAATGGATTACATAAACAATATAAGAGACGAATCTATTACTTTAATTCTTTTTCGGTGTTAAAAAGAGATACTTAAATTATAGATACTTAATATGGCCTTTTTTTTTTATCAATGCATTGAGACAGTCAAGTTTTGAATTGTATATTTATTATCATATTGATGGATATATTGTCAACAGCAGCTTAAATATTGTCTTTCAGTTTAGCCAAAATCCATGGTTTATTGTTATAAACTAGGAATTTTAGATAGTCCCGAAAAATAAAATCATACCAAGTTAAATTATATGAGGATATATTAAGTATATGTTTGTACGTCCTTTATCATTTTCCATAAATATATTGAAAGTGCATTCAAAACTCAAGTAGATATTGAATGTGTCTAATACTGTGAATATATTACAGTAAAATGTACGTTTCTAATTTAACTAATTTAATGTTATTACTTATTTTTAATTTGATTTTATAGGGAAGTAATTGAAATACGAACTAATGGAGAAATATTTGAGATTAGAAATTCTTCTATAATGAATGAATTCATTATTGCTATGTTTAAAGCCTTAAAAAAGGTTAGTATCATTTCATATGTACGACTGCAGTATATAACTTATTTATATATGCTATAAGGATTACTAATGGGTTACAAAATAAATTGTTAATTTTTAAATGTTATACATTCTTAGGTACTTTTTATTTTTTGAAAATACATTATTAATGTGTATTTATTATTGATATTTTTCTTTCAAGACAATAAAAATAGTAAAATAATAATTAGCATATAAATATGTAATGCCTTCATTTTTTTTTTTTTTTTTATTTTGATAATAAATTAAAATTCGTCTTATACTTAGATGTGTTGACACTCATTATTAGTTTAGTATATTTTAATTGGTGTAGCAAACAGGTCCATTGTAATTGAGTAATGTATTTTGTCAATCAGTGACTTATTGGTAATGGTGATATGAAATTATAAAAACATTTTTTTTTTTTTTTTTTATATGTATATACATACACACATATATATATATATATGTGTTATATATAGTGTATAAGTGGTACTATTTAGTATTTAAACTATGCCATATTATAGAACTCATAGGTTTTCCTACTGCGCAGTAGTTGACGATTAGTCATTATTGTTATTAATGTTATTATTATTATTTATTACATTTTTCATATTTCTATACGATACTTCTAAGATCAGGGAATAGAGATTAGAATATAATGTTGACGTTGAAGGGGACTAGAAAATTATAATTTATATTATTTTAATGTATATTAGTAAATAATACATTATTTTAAGTATTGTATATTACTCTATGGGCCAGGGGCGGACCCAGGGGGGGTTTGGGAGGTCAGCTGACCCACCGTTTTTTTTTCTCAGTAAAATGTGGCCTCTCAAAATGACAAACTACATAAATATGTACAATACTACGATAATCAAAAATAGAAATAATATAAACTAATAATATGGTGTTATAAGTAATTTATAAAATGTACACAGACTCAAGAACATTTCTATGAAAATATAATTGTAAATGTATAAATATAAATATAATATATTATGAATATTATGATATATGATGTATAGAAATTAGAAAGATATGAAAAACCCATTCAATTTGAATTAATTAATAATACCAAAGTTTATAAGTCAGTTTTAAATTGTATTAAAAAATTAGTTATGACTTATGCTTTATCTCTTTTAGTTATAGTATTTACTATATTAATATATGTAATATAAATAAGGTAATGTAATGTAATGTTATTAACTGTAATGTACAGTTGATTGAACCTTCTATACAGTGGCCTCTCATAAGTGAGGCAGACCCACAGTACTAAAATCCTGGGTTCGCCACTGCTATGGGCTCACGTAACCAGTTGCCCGTTTATTACATATTATAAACGTCATTTGTCATATTATATTGTATGTATGATATATTAACTGAGAACTAGAACTATAGAAAATAATCTTTTATTTTTTCCTGAAATAAAGATAGATACTAAGCATTTTATAATAACTAAACGTTTTCAATAGTTACCAAATGTGTCAAAACATTACAAGTGTCATTATTTTATCAATAGAATTTGCAGCAGAAAAAAGGAAAAAAATATAACTTGTGAAAATGAAATGTTAAAAACATAATATAATAATAATAATAATATCCAAAACCATAATCACTTTATTAAGTTGACCCCCAAAATTTGAGGATTCTTATGCGTTAAACATATTTTCTTCTATAAAAACATATTACATAATATGTTCTTTTAAACATTAAGTATTTTTTTAAATATTTAAAATTTTTATCAGGAAAAATTTTTACAGTCCTCCATCCAAATTAATTTTTGAATATCTTTGCAACTTAAAATGACACTAAAGGTGTTAATTTATTTTAGTTTTTACCATAACATATATTGGTTTAAACAGAATTTCAAATAGGAATACAATTAAATAAAAATTCATGTAAATAGAAATAAATGATTAATTCGGTTTATTTTTAAGTTGCTTATAAGCTTTTTTATAAAAGTTCCAGAACAAAATAATCATAAAAATATTCTGACAAATTGATAATATTATTATAAATTTGGGATAATTGCAGTCTGTTGCCAATAATGATAAACAACCATGAAGAATAGTGATAACGAATTGAATCTGTAAAAATAAATAGGTATTACATTACAATATGATTGAACATTAAATGACTAAAATCAGTTTAATATTTTATACATTATTATACTCTATTCAAGCTAAATAGACAACTTGGTGGATAACTTGTGCACAATGGTGTGGCTTGTTAACATGGAATACTTACAGATAGTTTGCTCGGTACGGAAGTCAAAGTGTATTACTTAACTATCACTGGATAGTGGATAAGTGGGTCGTTTTCAAATTATTTTTTTAATTCTCAAACTTGAATAAAGTAGGTAATAAGTATAGTTCATGGTAAAATTATGAATATTTTGGTGCTTATAAGTTATAACCATTAAAAACAATATTAATCATTCCACATTTTAACCCTTTCTCCAAAAAGTTATAATTTCAAAAATGTGCCATAAATCTTAAATTCTAATTATGGATATACGCAGTACAATAAATAGTGTATTTTGGTAAATAGTTAAGTCATTTAATAAAAAAATAAAACTATAAAATTCAGATATTAAAAAAACACAAACATGAAATAAAAAAATCGATAATTAACCATAATATTGATCAAAACAAGTTTAAAAAAAAATAATTTCTTTCAAAAAATATAATATCAGTTATATTATTTCATAATAATTTAAAAATATGAATTAGTTATTAAAATTTAAAAGTATTATTTTTATTTGTTGATATATATTATGTGTCTACCTTATATACATAAATACATGCATTTAAGTTATATTTTGCAACTTACAAGTTATGCAAAATTTACTTTTAATTCTCGTATATTGAAGTCAATTAACTTCTAAAAATTAACTTAGGTTTCAACTTGAGATAATATTTATAGACATTAAAATATTTTTAATTTTCACAAGAAACCTATATCTATGTTGAGTTTCTCAATTGAAAACATTACCAGTTGCAATTGTGTTAAGTATTTTTTCCACCATGCTTTTTTGTATTCTGGGTTAGAAATTGTCAACAAGTAGTAACTGTACATCACAACATGAACAAATGAGTTTAGGGTCCCAAATATGGTGACTTGTCCTCCTAAATTTACCAAATATTTATAAGTAAATTATTTATTTTTATTAACAATATTGATGTTATTAATTATAAATTGTTTTTACCTGGATAGAATTTTATTATAGACCAGCTAAATATTAAGATCGTTCCATGGTGGTATATGTGTAAAAACGTCAATTGACTTTGCTTTTTACGTAATACGAAGAATATCTAAAATGACGAATAATTTATTTTGTAAATTATGATAACTATAGATGGTGTAAAATTATATTATCTTAGGCTTATAATTATTACCGAGTCCAACAAATCTAAGACTTTAGAAAAGAAGTAAGCCCAAGTAGCACGTACTATCTAAAAATAACGAAAATGAAAAATTTTTATTTATTTTTTTTAATACTAACACTTTTATTACATTTATTTAATAAATACATAAATAATAATATATTATAATTGTGAGAGTTATTATTTATTAAAATGTGATATTAGAAATTGAAATATACGAATGTATATGGGATGACCTATTCAATGTAAGATACCAACATTTTATAAGTATCTCAATACCATTCCTTATCGTTCATCATAACTTTAAATACTTATAACTCATAACAAGTCATCAATATTCGACTTTTAAGTATCAAAGTATTTTAAAAATATTCTATTTTAGAAAAAAATTCAAAATGCATGCATGTTGTGAAAATATACATAATAGTGGTATAGATAAAAAAAGTAAAAAATATATTTATTTAGAAAAATATTTTTCTCAATTAAATGGAGTTAAAAAAAAAAAAAAAGTTTTTAAAAATAAACGTAAATAATTTTTGTATTTTTCGTAAGAAAAATAGACTACCTTTGTTACGTACAAATTCGAAAATTTTATATTTTTTTCGACGCGTAGTGTAATATTTATACCTATACATCGCCAAATGTACAATACGAGTATAATTGTAAAAATAGATCCAGATTACATTTTAATCATGTTCATAAAAATTTTTACAAACATTTTTTTTAAAAAGTACTTATAAATATATTATTTTATTATATTATTTAATTGCTACAAAATTAATACTGATTTAAATAAAATATAAATTCACTAAATTTTTCAATTATGTCAGCTAAAGATACATTGTATGTTATGAAATTAACAAAAATAAATGTGAATTTGTGAATTTAATCATATCATGGTATTTAAACAGCAGTAATTTTATTTTATGCGTACGCAAAGTTAGAAATTTAGATAAATGGTCTTAGTAATTTTTACCCAACGTCTTGTAAGACTAAATCAATCGATTGAATCGGTCTATTCTAATTGTGACCACATTAACTTCATAAAACGCAATAAGTTTCACAATTATATTTCTTTTAGAAAAAAAAGTTTTACGTATTATTAAATATATATATATTTAACACATAATATAATATACGTATGCGTATGAACTACATTTGTTTAAAAAACACCAAATTTAAATAAAATATACTGTAATATTATGTAATTGTAATGTAATATTATAATTCATGAGTAGGTAGTATTTAAGTAGTTTGTGAGTCGTTATACTTTTACGTTATCTACAAGCATGCAATTTAATATTTTTAACATCATTAGTGCTCAGTAGTCAATGCTATCGCAGGTTTATTTAAAATAAAAAAAAATAAAACGCAATAATAATTTACTTTAAACGTTTCAATTTTGACTTAATTTTCATTAACTGCTACGCACCAACTGAGGAAAAAGATGAAACGATGTTAAGGAAGGATTTAAAGCACGGACGACTATTATGAAAAATAGAAACGGCAATCTGGTTTCTGACCCCAAGATGATTGTAGAAAACTTCAAAGAGTACTTTGACAATCTACTTAATGACAGTGCAGAACATAATACCAGTTACAGTTCATATGAAAAATTAGTGTACCAAACGGCCGAACTAGAATTACCCGAACCTAGTATGAGCGAAATTGAACTAATAGTAAAATCCTTAAAAAATAATAAAGCGCCCGGGGAAAATAATATCAATTCGGAACTGCTCAAGATTGCAGGAAAAGACCTTCTAAAAACTCTTCATCATCTGATTTCAAACATATGGAATAGTGAAAAAATAGAAAATGACTCCATATTTAAGAAAGGTGACCCAACAAACATGGAGAACTATAGAGGGATAAGTTTGCTGGATACTACTTATAAGGTACTCACCTCTGCTATATTAAACAGGATCGAAAAGTATGCCTCAGAGATAATTGGTGAATACCAATGTAGCTTCCGAAAAAGAAAATTGACCAGTGATCATATATTTACTATACGACAAACCATGGAAAAATATTACGAATATGACAAGGATTTATATATGATTTTTATCGATTTTAAGCAGGCTTATGATAGTATTAACAGGAATCAACTATGGATAGCACTTGAAGATTTTGGCGTTCCAAGCAAACTTATAAGACTATTTAGAAATTGTAACTCGAACACTTTTTGTAGGGTACGTTACCTATAGGAGAAACGTCAACACAGTTTGAGGTTAGGAATGAACTAAGGCAAGGGGATGCGTTGTCTCCTACACTGTTCAACCTAGCTTTAGAAAGAGTAATTAGAGAAATGCAAAATAGTAGGGAAATGGAGATGCTTGGAGGGAATACTTTGTTAGCATACGCTGATGATATCGTTATCCTTGGAGAATCTAAAGAGGAGTTAACTACAAGTACTCTTAATTTGTTAAAAAATAGTGAAAAAATGGGACTCCGAGTTAATGAAAGTAAAACAAAATTTATGATTGTTATGAAAAAGCCGACAGTTGGACAATACTTATTTGAACAAGTTGAAGATTTTAAATATTTGGGGGCTAATATAAACCAAAGAAATGACATGCATAATGAAGTTAAGCTGAGACTTGTTTCGGCAAACAGAGGATATCACACAATGAGAAGCATGCTATCATCAAGGTTACTATCAAGAGAAACTAAAACGAAGCTGTATATAGCCTACCTACGCCCTATTGCGATGTACGCCTGTGAGACCTGGTCGACAACAAGAGGAGATGAACTAAAACTCCTAATTTTCGAGAGGAAAATATTAAGGAAGATATATGGTCCCATAATAAACCCGGAGTCAGGAAAGTATGAAAGAAGAAAAAATGAGGACATCAAAAGCATTTTCAATAAACCAAACATACAAGCATGTCTGAAAGCTAAAATACTAGAGAGGGCTGGCCATGTTTGGAGGGCAAAGAATAAGCTAATTCACAAAGTACTAATCAATAAACCCAATGGCAAGAGGCCAAGAGGAAGACCTCGTCTACGATGGTTCGATAGAGTAAACAAAGATCTGGAAAGCTTGGGAACGACAAAAATTGAGGATGCGGATGATCGGGAACGGTGGGGGAATGTGGTAAAAGCGGCAAAATGCATTCAAGGCTTGTAATTGCTAAGAAAAAAAAAAAAAAACGTTTCAAGTACTTGTGAATAAAAAACCATCAAAATAACTAAAATTGTTTATTGTTTATTACAATATCTAATTTCATCAAAATTTGTACTTGAAATGTTTTTGATAAAAATTGTGTTTATATATTAATTATTTAGATGTTTTAGTTACAATATGAAATATTGAACTTCTATATTAACTATTAAATTATGAATCCTTAGCCATGAATAAAGAACATTTCATACATTTTTAATTGCAAAATAATTTACAAATTTTTAAACTTCAAATATATACCTCTTTATCTACAATATTTTTAAATGGTTTCAATAAAAACTTTAAAAAAAATCATGGATTAAATTTTCAAGCTTTTTTGACCATATCGACAATTTTTCATCGATATTTTTAGAAAACAAATTGAAAATATCAAATGTTCATAACTAACTAAAAAACATTCAAAATATATTAGAAAATAAATTATACTATGCATAAAAAATTCTAATATAAATATTTTGTAAAGATTTCAAGTAACTAAAGTTATTTGTTATTTAGTTACACCTAAAACAAAATCGATTTTTTTGTAGATAATTTTTATGTAGAAATTCTAATTATTAATTAGTTTGTTTTAAACGATACTGAAAATGTTTACTATTGACCCCTTGTATAATTTTTTTAGCAGAAATTATCCCCAAATTTGGAAATTTAATCATTTTTTTCTAGTGTACACTGATACAAAAAAAAAAAAAAATCACACACATCGACATTATTATAAGATCAATACATTTATCACTTCACTCAGAATCTACAATATTTTATGTAACTCTCGCTAATATAACCATTATAATTAAACAAAATTGTATAAATATTATTTTAGGTAAAATATTAATCATAATAGTAAATAAAATGATTAAGAACTCGACAAAATATTTGTTGTTTAATAAGAAAATGTTAATATATAAGTACTTTTTTAAAAATTGTTGCTATTATTTTTACAAACGTAGGTAGTTAAAACTTGTTTTTTTTTCAATATATTTGTACATTTCACGATGTTTAGTAGGTACACATCGTGTATTTGTGACTATTTAGTGACAACGCGTATTATTGTACAATGTATTAACTATGTACTGAAACATTGCACATAATATATTATATTATATAGATCAGGGGCGGCCAAACAGTCGATCGCAAAAGATTTTAAAGTCGATCGTGCTAGAATTTATTTTTAGGCTACGCACACGAAAATTAATTATGGTGGTATAGTAACTTAATAATAATAAAAACTTTTTTATCGAAGTCAATCATCAAAGGTAAAGTATATTTTTAGTAGATCGCGGCCGAAAAAAGTTTGACCGTCCCTGATATAGATAGTTATGTAAATAAAATTACGTTTCTAGCTAAATCTGTATCGCTATAATCAATTTCAATGCAGATTATTTTGTTGACACCTCGTTGCCAAAATAACCGAATTGCCTGTAAATAAAAAAATAAAAATGTGTTTTAGAGTTACGACTAAATATTGGAGTTTATATAAAATATAGTTAATACGTCTTTTAATAATATTCAAAGTAATTTTACCTAATATTACAAATGTATTATAATAATATACTCAATAATTTATTATGTTTACAGATAGGAATAATCTGCATTACAACTATCCGAGTAATATTAACTATGAAATCTTATATAAAAATGATAATTTACTGTATAGAATATAGATTTAGTAAAAAAATTGTTTATCTATAATATGGTCTAATATACCTAAGACCATGTCTATTGATTTATTATCTAGGTAAAGTTATGGTGTTTGTGTAAAACAGCGTTTCTCAAACTGTGGGTCACGAGTCAATTTTTAGGGGGTCGCGAGAAGTTTTTTTAATTATACAGATTGTAAGAAATTATTATAAAGTAGGTAGTAGATAAGTAATAAAAAAATTTGTTTTTTGAAATTACTTTTTTGATTCTGTAAATGTAAAACAACTATGGGGATCGCGATAAAATTTTGGAAGAAAATTTGGGTCGCGGTCCTAAAAAGATTGAGAACCACTGGTGTAAAATATACAAATAAAACAAGTAAAAGAGTTTTGATCATTATGTACTTACTTATTTAAAATATATTTTTCATTTAAGTGGTAAATTAAAAGAAAATAAATAAAAACTAAGTGATTTGATCTTAAGATATAGCATTTTTAATATCTGAATGAAATATTAACAATATTGTTACAAATTTAATAAATTACAAATCGAATAGTATACATTTTCTAACAAATTTATAACAAATATTGTAAAGCTGAAAACTTTGTATATTAAATTAATTCCAGAAACTATTGAATCGATTTAAATAAAATTTATATCAGATTCCTTGAAACTATAGGATAGTGTTTAAACTTATTATTTCAATCTATATTATTTGGTATAAGATGGCTTCCCCATGAATTTTGTTATGGATCAAAATAATCGTAAATTTATTTTGTTTGTGTATTATAAAGTTGTCATTGGTTACGAAAAAAAATAAAAACAAAAACAAATTGTATTAACCAGCAAATCCACCCTACGTTTTTTAAATTAAAGAATATAATATTTGATTTATTGTTTGTTATACTTAAATGTGTACCCGTACCTAATCTCCTTAAGTTCGTAGTTTATATGAGATTATTTCAAAAACTACTCAATTGGTTTCAATGAAAGTTACAAAGAATTTTTTTAGCTATATTAGAAAAAAAGAAAGTAATTTGAATCATATTAAAAAAATATACTAAGTGCTATTTATAATTCTAACAGGTAGATCACCCACATCCATCTAATTAGTCAATAATGCGAGATACAACGATGACGATTTGCAAGTGAACTCAGGTACAATGTATCTCGAATACATCCACCGATATAGCACCAAATTTTATGTTTGTTCATTTTTTTCCGAGAAAGTTGGGGATATGCAGCTGTGATTATTATAAAAATGTTAACAGTGTAATAAAATAAATTCTTATGTTTACTTTTGTTATACTTAGTAATCTAGTATAAAATGTATATTAACGCTTGAGTATAGATAATACATGTTTTATAAAATATTATATTACCTCTATTACTAGATAGGATGAATATAAAACTTGGACAACATTATACACCATCACAATACGGTCAATTTTCAATGGGTTACGATATTTCATAAAGTTTGGTCCAGCTTTTAGAACAAAGTATAGATAAGCGGCAAGAATAATCAAAACTGGCCACGGAGAATCCATTAAAAACATATCTTTAATTCTTGAATCTAAATTAATAATATAATAAGAGTTATAAATAAACAGAGTAATTCACAAAACATGTTTGTGCCCAATTTTTTTTAAATTTAATTATGAATATCTAATATATTCAAATTATTCTGATTTTTGGAAATTTTAAATATATTTATATCTTTAAGAATATTTTAAAGTTCTTGAGATGTTTTTATACTACTTAAGGAGATCTTTTAGTTATAATTATAAATTTCTATTTTTCAAACGAAAATCTTCCCTTGTTCACTGTAAATTATTTAGTGAATAATTTTTTTTTTAGCATTTTGATACCAAATTCAAAATTAAAACGATTATTATTTTTTTATTTGTATAATATGTTCATACTAAGAATTAAAGTTCTTAAGAATGGTTTTAATAAAATATAAAATAAATATAGCATTTCATCTAGTGTTTTTTATACATAGACCATTTTCACTAAATATTATAAATTTTGATAGATTAATTGCTAAAAATTTTTAATCACCATAGTGGCATAAATTTCATATTTTCCAAATTTATTATCTTGGATCTATTATTCTTAGAACATAAAATAACATAGCTCAAAAACTACTCACTCAAATTTTGATTTTTATACGTCAAAACATTTAGAAAAATTTACCAATTAATAAATACAATAGATGATCTTATTTGAAAAACAGAAATTGGTACTCCATAGTGCACTCATTAAATAGTACAAAGAATCTCAAAAAAAAAAAAAAAAAAATACACAAATTATGATCTTCGTAAGTATATTTAAAAATTCCAAAAACAAATTTTGAATAAATTCATTGTTAAATGAAAAATAGTATTGCATGTGCTTAGTGAATCACTTAGCACAAAAAATTTTAAGATGGAAAAAAAAATTGGTTCCATCCTATAGGTAATAATATCAATGGTATTTATACAAAAAATATTTCAATAATAAATTCCGTCACTTTATTAAATGTGATTAAATATATGAATATATTTTATACTTTGATATATAATATTCACATATTCTAAAATATAATAAACTTACCTCCATTTTTATCTATCCATTCTAATAGATCGGAAACTTTGTGATAGAGAATTGACATCTGAAAATATAGACGAATAAAGTAATTAAGATGTTAGTAAAATCGTATTTTCAATAATATAATTTTCTTGAAAACAGAAACATTATTCACTTCATTTTATGTTTTTCCAATTTTATTTTTGTAGAACCAGAGATACAGGAACAACATTCCATAGCTCATTTTTAGATGAGCTACTACACTAACTTCCAAGGCCGAAAACTTAAGGTTGAAACTAAGTCTTTGCATATGGTTTTAAATTGATTATTACAAAATAAATAGGTATTTATTGCTATAATGTTTTAAGAAGTAAAAGGACATTGTATCATAACGTATAATCATAATAATCCATTTTACTTTTTGTTTTTAATATAATAACGATATTTGGTAATATTACCAAATTTAAAACTACATCTTAAAATTTGAAATTTACAACAAATACACAATTTTTAAGTCATATTACTTGTTATAAAATTATAGTATCCATAACATTTTTTGTGATAAATAATATTACTTTTAAATATCCATTTTGTCCTCTTACCTTCCATTTAAATACTACTGATAATTTAGTAGGTTGGTATCTAGTATCTTCTTCTACGATGTCAAATGTGTATATTGTTAAATAAATACACGTGTTATTTTTTGCATACATAAATAAATATACGTATTCATAAATTATGTCCCAAAAATCAAAAATGCTAATCGAGTATTTTAATCAGGAGTTCTAGTTATCAAATAAATAATAAAATTATTTATTAATTAATAATTGTTTGTTGAATGTATACTTTTAACACTGTACCTAATCAAGTATTTTATATGAGCTTGGTAAATCTAGAATGTAATTTATATTACATTATATTTATTAATGTAATTAATATTTACTAATTAGTAAATATTAAATATAATATAATATATGCCATGCAAACTTCAACCATAATAATATAGTATAGAACCTGAGCTTTTATTGATCGTGATAATGATAAGCAACAGTTTGCTCTAATTGTTATTTATCAACCAGGAATCGAAAAAAATCAATTCATTGTAAGACCATGTAATATATTACATCGAAAAATAAAATCATAATACCCAGGACTCTTTATAAATATACCATAGAGAATCCTTGAAAACAATGAATAAAATACACCAATAAAGTAGTGGGACGTAATAATTCATTTATATCATTTACAAAAAGTAACTAAAGTGCCTAGGTTTTAACTTTAATTTACGCGTGCCAATATGAGTGCATTTCATTTCAAAATTACAAGACAAAGTCTAATAGATTACAAGAGTTATGTCATACACTTTTAATTTTCACATGATATAAATTCTGACATGCTCCAGGAATTGCCGTGTCGCCTCTTAGATCAAATTACATGTTTAAAATATGATGATAATTGATAAGTAATATATTCTATCAATAACAAAAGAGTAAGAAATTAATTTTATTACAACGATTCAGTCAATTTCAAACAATCGTCAGTTTAATGATAATATAATGATTTTGTTGTTTTATTAACAACGGTATTTGAACGAAATATGTATAAATATTATTCAAGCATGAATGCATAATAATATTTACGAGTAATATATATATATATATATATGTTACAGTAAAGGATGTTAAATTTATATTAACGTTATTAACTAGCAATTAATGTTATTAGATATTATTAAATATTTTACAAGGTTTATAACGTTAATTTCTAAGGATTTACGTTAATTTCAAACAATATTAGTGAATCGTGTTATTTGTATTTAAACTGTTACATTATTATTATTTATTTTCACATGATAATGAACTATGACATTTAGAATTACATAATTTCCCAACCACTCGACAGGTGCATTTATTAGTTTTGCACTTCATTTTACAGTGACATCTTTGATAGCCTTGTGTGCCCATAAGACTACTACATCCTGCTGCTTCTCGAAGTATTATCTCTTTATTTTTAGATGATTCAAGCGAATATTGTAGGTACTCATCAATGGTTAGAAAGGAGTTATTATCACTACATTTTTTTTAATTATATCAGATATAATGTTGTTAAATTTGTTTTTCATTTCAAGTTCATCCATAATAAATTTTATTAATAAAGAAAATTAACACAATGTTTTACGAAATTTTTAACATACAAAAATAATATGACGATATAATAGCAATTTCTATCCGATGCGTACCGTGAAAAACTGACAAAAATATAATCTATAATAGTTATTATATTTACAATTAAGTCTTACATTAGTAAGCCCCACTAAGCTTATTTATGCTTTATTTATATATTACAGAATATCTTAGTCCGAATTCCTATCTACTGCGGCTGTAATATTATCTAGTAGGTATCTAATACTATTAAGATAACATTATATAACAACATTTTCCATCGTATGTAGAAATTATTGATAATAAAACCTAAAAAATAATAAACCACGATAATCACTAGTTTATAAGGTAATTATTGTTATTTACTAGAAAATAACGTTATTTTAATGTTTAACATAATTTACTGTAACATATATATATATAATATGATTTATTTATTATAATTTAATATAATATAATGTTAAATCAAGATTAATATCTATTGATAATAACAGTATTTTTCTAGCAATTAATAAAATTACTATATTCTGAAAACCTTACATAATAATATCGTGCTATACATTCTAAGTGCTTAAATAACATGCATTTTTGAATATCATCACCCTCTGATTTAATTAGAATACTTAGGTTAAATGAATAATAAATTTTAATTAGGTACTATAAATTGAAAAAACAATTATTATGAACTATAGTACTTAATTATACTATTTTTAAATTAATTTTATAAATTAAGCTATTAATTATTTTCATTCCTATATAAATCATATAAAATTTAATTTAAAATTTTGATATTGAAATATTAATAATTATAAATGGTACTTACCTTGATGTACTTTTGTGTACTTGTATCATGAAGTGCAGGAATATTCAAATACAATAGATATGCTTATAAATAGGTTATTCGTAATATAATAGATATATTATAAAACTTTTCACCCAATCTATAACCTAACCACCATACTACAAGGATTTGAAAAAATCAAGTTAGTTAACAAACATATGTTTCTTGAGACGAAATGAAGACTATGTAATTACAAACATTTCATAGGCTATAATTTTCGTTTAATTTGAATATATAACAGAGGTCACGCAGGAAGTAATGACATTAAAAATATTGTCAAACGAGAGACGAATTATAAGTTACCTTTAGACTTTTAAAGTTTGGTGTCAACGAACTACATTTAAAATTAACTAGAAAAAAAAAACTTATAACTGAATTTAAATTAAACAATGTTTGAAATTGTGTAAGTACGTATATTTAAACTCAGATGTGTTAAAATGAATAACAAGTTATCCATTCAAACTATTTATGCAGAATGGTGATAATTATTAGTTTTTAATGCGATTTTAAGTGTTTGATAATTCATAGTGTACAACTTATGAGTTCTAGGTATTATATGTTTAAAAAAAAATCTTCTTGGTTTCCTATTTTAAATAATCATATAGTGGAGAATGAGATGGTCATAAAAATATGAAAACTATAGAATATATAGGTATAAAATACTAGGAAAAACCATTATTTAATAGTTTTATAGACTGAATAAATTGTATTTGTTCTAATTTATTAGGTATATATAGGTAACACGAATGATGAATAGATTATCTTTAAAATATTTATTTTTAACAATCTGTATTTATAATATATGCTTCAGAAATCATGAAATTAAAAGTAAAAATATCATAAGATAACAATGAATACTCGAATTATGAATGTTTAAAAATTTTGTCTGTTAAAATAGAATTTGTTTTTAAATTTATTATCTATGAATGTAACAATTAACAAAAAGGCTTAATTTATGTATTTTGTGATGTGAATAATATGTTTATTATAATATTTTTTTGGCTTATTGATTGCCGTGATGTAATTAAAGAATCATATAGAAAGTCTAAAATGTTTAAGTATTATTATACATATATAAATAATGTCATAAAATATTTATAGTCACTATTAATATGTACTATCAGCTAAACTAATTTAGATTCGTGTTAGTGCTTATAATTATCTTTATATGATAAGCATTACAACTTTTAAACAGTTTAAATTATACATTATGTATAAAATTTATTTAATTTTCAATTCACCCTTTGTATTAACACAATATATACTCTTAACAACATAAATTAACCACGATAAACTAATCGTATATGCAATTTTCTGCAGCTATTGTGACTGCTTGTTATTTACAATAACTTACAAATCGTCGGTAGTCACTAATTATTTTCATAAACTGTATTATCTTTTTTAGCTACCTTCCAATATTTAATTAACGTAGGAGTAAACAAACAATTTAAAAATCATTAAAGACAATTTAAAAATAAAGTAATAATTTGTGACTTGCATGTATTATTGTCACATACAAAATATCCTTTTTAATTTTTAAAGTAAAATTTACATTATTTTCACTGAAACCAAAGTAAATATAAATTTAAATTCACTATTTTTTTTTTGTATTTTATCAATTGTTTCAATTTAATAGTTAAATAAAATAACAATTAGTTTTTCATATTTCAACTTAAGTATGTAAGTATATAATTAGATAAATTAAATGATATCAAAGTTTTATCATAAAATTTACTATTTGTCAAAACTTAAGATGTAAGATGATACTATTAAATTGATCGTTCTAATGGTTAATACAGTAATGTACCTTGTATTTTAATTAAATATATTATTATTCATCGCTTAAAAACATATTTAACTTAGTATATCTAATGTTAAATACTACTATTCTCTACAAATGTTTATTAGGTAAAAATTAGGACATATATAGTAGATATCTAGAGTGGTGTGCCAGCGTATTTTTTTTCTTTTTTTTTTAATAAAACACAAATTATTTCTTGCAAATTTATATAAAGATAAGAGACATTTGTATTTAATGTATTATGATTTATGTGTTTTTCATATTATTTATTAAAAATATTTCTATTCTATCATATTATAAGTAAGTACCTAATATATTTAACTAAATACCTACTTAATGAAAAATAAAATCCAGTATTTTATAAGCCTTTCCGTTACATATGAGAATGAATATAAGTAATACAAAATTGATACGGAATAAATAAAAATATTTTTATTCAATAATATTTAAATTCGTTATTGTTTAATCTTCTTTGGTTTAATGTATGCTTTTTTATAAAAGTCCCAGAATAAAATGAACATAAATATATCTTGTGGAATTGCGAATAGCATTATCAATCTAGGGAAATCGCAATCAGGCTCAAATAGCGTTATTATTCCATGTAGTCCAGTAATCACAAATTGCACCTAAAAAATAATAAATATATCTTATTTTAAGACTAAAATAATATTAATAAATAATTTTAATTAACTTTATGCATATAAATAAATATTATACTATATATAAATGTCAAAAATTGACGAAATTATGATATACTCTATTTTTCGTGTGACACATAACACAAAACTACCCATTTAATATAAATACAGATGATGGATAAATATGAATGATACATAAGATAAACTATTCTGCGATGACGCTACTGAGTGACTTTCTTACTCACGTCTGATGGTTTCTTATCGCCATAACATTTGCTTATTTTACTCATTATTTATTGTACAGATTGTACATTATCATATTTTAAATAAATAAATAAATAAATAGAATTTTTTCTTTTGCATAGAAGAAATAATGAAACAATGTATTTATTATTAAATTTAATTGATAACACTATTAAGTGGAAACTTTCATAGGTACTTTAATAAATTCATAAGACAATGAAGGAGGGCTAAAATGCATAATACATTGAATCTATAACTATACATTAAATTATTTAATTGTTTATAAAATAAGAAAATAAAAAAATATATTATACTTATGAAGATAATTTAATAATCCCATAATAATCGCATACTTAAAATCTTTAAGTTCTTAGACATTGATACACAACATTGCATTACCTACTTAAGTCTGTAATAATGATAACAATTAATGATTATACCTATAATAATACGTGTAATAAAAAATTGCGATACTACACTAGCAACGTGTCTTAAATTTACATTAATTTTAAAACAATATACTTTTGATTCAACATTGTATTAATAACCTTATCGATATATTAAACCATTATATATATAATATTTATTATTATTTGAAATATTTTATTTGCAAACATAACACTATTTATATAGCACGTATATTACTATAATAGATGGTATATGTTATATTATAAAGCCATACTTAAATAAAGCCAAGAAAAAACTAAGTACTTATAAATTATAATATATTATTCATTTTATATTTATGCTGTATATCTTATTGCCTAATGCCTAAGTATCAAAATATTATATAAATATACTAGATCATTTAAAATAAAAGTAACTATTTATTCTTGTCTCGTAAAATAAATTTCAAATCAATAAATATACATTACCAATTGTATAATGGTCAAATATTTTTTCCACCATGCTTTTTTGTATTCTGGATTTATTATAGTCAAAAAGTAATAGCTATACATTATAATATGCACACATGCGTTAATGGTACCAAATAATGCGGTTTGCGCTCCTGAAATCAATTAAACATTATGCATTCAAATTTTTTGACAAATAAATTATTTTATAATTATTACGATTATGTTCATATAGTTATACCTGAATAAAAATTGGTTATGTGCCAGGCCAAGATTATAACCAACGTATGATGATAAACATGTAAAAATGTTATTTGATTCTGTTTTTTTCTTAGTACAAAAAAAATCTAAAATTGTTTTTAATGCAAAGTGTTTAATATATCATATTAGTTGCAAATAAAAAAAAAGTGTATTTTATTAAATTAAAATGTAATTACTGTGTCTAGCAGGTCAAGAAGTTTACTCATGAGAAACATATAAACAGTAAATACTTGCTACAAAATAAACAATATTATTTTATTAACAATCTTATTTATTTTTACAAAGAATAAAATGAGAATTTAAGAAATTCAAAATTACTTGTTTTGCTAGTTCTGGGTCATCTTTACTTTTTTCGATGCAATAGAATCGATAATCGTCTCGTAACCACACCATTCTAAATGCCTATCAACATGAATAACATATTTATTATGTACATTACATTATACGAATACCTACATATTATATTATAACATTAATTATTGATATCTTGTAAATTATATTATACAATTTCGATTTTTATTTAAATATTTAATAAATACCTACAACATTTTACAATTTTAGGAATTACAGCAAATGTAATACTGAATTAATTTAAAATCGTATCATTATTGAATTTTTATAAACATTTTAAAATATCTACACTCTGTTAGTCGCTTTATCTATATATAAATATGGATATCAATAATGAGTTTTTCAAAACCTTAAGTAGGCATTGTTTTTGAAAGATCATAGAAAAAATATATCAAAATTGAATATTTTAATCAATACTTTATAATATGCTTTATTAATGTTTATAGTTGTATAGTTATTTAGTATAATCTAATTTAAATATCTGCGTAGTTTCTGCTAAATACAATAAAGCCCTATTAATACTGTAAAACCGTACAATGCATAAATTTTAGAATATAAAACAACTAATGACACAGTTAAATTAGTATACTAAACGCATTCTCTCTCTTACTAAAAATAAAATTTAAAAGTTCCACGTCAAAGTTGAATTTTCTTCGTTAGGATACAATAAAATTATTATTTGAATATATTTATAATATATTCTAAATAAATAAATACTTATTCTGTTTATATTTTAACTGGTGTATCTTACCTCTTTTACCAAGTAAAAAGAATATAGAACTTGTACTGCATCATAAATCATAACAATGCGGTCAATATTGTAAGGGTTACGATACTTCATGAATTCCGGGCCAAATTTAAGAACAAAGTACAAATACAGAATCACTACAATTGTAATTGGCCATATTGATCCCATAAACCAGAGATCTTTAACATCAGGGTCTAAAACAGAATAAAAAAGTCATTTGAGATGGTAATAAAAAACAAATATATTTCATAGTACACGATATATAGTCTTATGCATGTATATAGTATATCTTGTTTTATTTTTTTTGTTTGAGTTAATTAATTTCACACCAAAATGTTATAATATAATTGGATGTCATCATAAAAATACTAAGTTATTTTAATGTAAAATAAAGAACTTAGTTCGTTTTAATAATGTAGCAAGTCATATTTTAGATTCTCGATCAAGGCTATGAATGTATTAGTTTAATGTTAAGGTTTTTATTTGATTTTATAGTTTTTGTACTTGTTGTTATAATTTGAAACGGTAAAAGAGTCATACAATATCTAACCACGAAATTTTGATCTAGTTAGTACCTACTTGAAATTAATGATAATAAAGTATTCCTAGTGCTTTTTAAAATTATCAGGAAAAACTAATGAAAAAAAATTAATATTTACACAACAATAGTTTTTGAAATATTCGGTTTGGTTTTTTAGTTGTAATTAAAAATTGAAAACCATTAATACTTGAAATTTTCATAAAATATTTATGTTACCAAATATTTCCTACACATATAATTTTCTAAATATTTTGGCACTTTTAAAGTTATTAAATGATATATTTTGATATTATCAATTTTGTTAGTTTTTTTTTTTTTGATCAACGTACCTATCTTAATCAAATTTTTTTTCTAAGTCAAAATCTTTAAAATACGGATAACGGATATGTACCTCATAATTTGGTGATAGAAATTTAAAATATCGGAAATCAATTAAATATTTAAATAAAAAATAAAGGTTTTAGCTATTTTTTTGGAGTTCAAAATATATCAATCAAAGGACTTGAAAATGTTCACTATTATAATATATTTATACACAAAGAGGTTTTTAAAATTAATTCAAAGCTATTTATACCCGTTATATACCTATTTTTAACCTATATTTAACCGTTTTAAGGTATTTGCGTCGGTATTGCCTTTTACATTTACAAGTTAATACTTAATAGTGATATAAGATTTAATTTTACAACAATAATCAAAATTGGCGATTTTATTTTTGTCAATAATTAGTTCAATATACCGGATTAATGTTTAATAATAGAAAAAAAATTTTTAATAATGATTCTATAAATAAATTATAACTATTTATGCTCAGAAATAGTCAGAATTGCTTTTCATATTCAATGATTTATCATGAAATTAAAATTAACACATATATTACAGTCTATATTATAATATTGAGTATAATGATGAGTATTGATGCCGTATACTCGAAACCATAGTAGGTTGCAACTTTAAGGCGGGTTCCCCGCTTTTATTTATTTTGTTAAGTACTCACTGATACAAAATTTTTATATAATATTATAATATAGGTATATCATAATGTATTATAACATAACTTAGCTATTTATTAAATTAAATGATTCAAATAGTTGAGTGAGCATTTTTAAATATAATTTGCTAGATGTGATACGCGTACCCATAACACTATTACTATTGAAACGTACACTGCCGTAAATAGAGAGAAAATTCAAAATTTGCTATATTGCCATCTAATGTAACTAATAAACATTCGTTTTTAAATAATAAAAATTATCTTTTATGTATCTAAACTGAGCCTGTATTTTTTTAAATAATAGGTATATTCTATAACCGTGTACATGTAAAAATTGGATCCAAATTGTTTTTATTTTTAATGATCAATCAACATTATCCTGATGATTTCGTGATGACGGGATTGACTCATTCACATTTTCTTCTCAACATGTTTAATTAACGTAAAATCTCAATTTTATAACATATTTATGGTAATTCTTGATGACCCCTATGTACTAATATTAGTACTAAGTACTGATTAAGGATTTTCTGATTTTCAAACGAAAATTAATTATTACATTATCTGAAGCAGAATATTTTTATATAAATATAAAAATATTAAATATTTAATATTGAATAAAAATTATTTTTTATTACCGAGTACTTAATGTTTTTTTTAAAAAAAAAGGAGAGAAGTGAAAAGAATTGCCTCCTAAAATTTGTGCTATACCACTTCATGCATAAAAATTTTAAATGTTTATTATTTATAATCATTATTTTTAAAACGTCGACTGTTCGTTGCTAAAATAATCTGATGTACTTTTGATGAATTTGTTGGTATACAATTATTTTAACTAGATATTTACCAGTATTTTGTTCTACCCATTCCGTAACTTTCTGAATACCACTGAATAACACAGACATCTATAATAAATAAATAGTGATTAAACGTCATGTAGTATTTTATTATCAATATACATCCGCATTATGTATATTTCGTATTCACATTATTTTTAGTACTATTTAAACAAAAATATATAACATACTGTATAATAAACGTATTAATTTCATCCAAAAAACATATAACTTGGCTATAACCTAAAAGGTAATAAATATGCTAAGTTAAAAAACTATAAAACAAAAACTAAAAATATATATATAATAAATATTATATTATAAATTATTTATTAAATAAAATCGATTTATTAGATGATTTAGATTTAATCTAAGTTATTATCTTATTATAATGCATAAAGTTATAACTTTAAACGAAATCCTTATTTTTATAAAAAATTATACAATATTATTGACAGCTTACTTTTTGGATTATTGCAATTATTTAACATTAAATGACAAAACACACTGAAAAATTATTAAATTACTAATCACAAAAATATCACTGATATTTATAACTATATGCAGTGCCGGATCTAACATTTTTTAATCCTAAGCAAAATATGAAATATTGGTGTCCTTTTATATCAATACTCCATTTTTTCTTATTTTTTTCTTACTATAATTAGAAATGTTCGCCCCTTGGCCCTTTATGACTAACACCCGAGGCTTGTGCCCGGATTGTCCTTCCCTAGATCCGGTGCTAATTATGAGTCTCACATGCGAGTTTATTGTTTTATAAATTAACGTAGGTAAACTAGAATATATGTTTAGAATTTGATTTAAATTATTTTAAAATTAATTTTCTTTTTGTGAAAACTATAGTTATATACTTAAATAGTTAAAGGCTTAAAATGTTTGAAGTAATGTAATTCTATAATTTCCTATTTTTTTATTAGTTTCAAGTTAACTAACTTTTTTAACTCGTTAAGATAAGTTAAAATTTAAAAAATGTTAAGCTAAAAATTAAAAGTTACTTATTTCTTAGTTGAAAAAGTAAAATTCATGCTAAAATATTAAAAGTAAATACTAAAAGTGTATAGATATGTACACAAACACAAAAATAATATGTATAAGTGATAATTAGTGCGCGAGATTTTTTAGAAGTTTGTATGTTTTTAAATAATTATTAAAAACATAACTAAGTAATGTAGAAATTTGTTTCATAGAAATATGAGTTTATATTTAAAATTTATAGTTATATATTTTGAATACTTGACCATTTTTTATTTATAAGTGCATATTTGACTAATTTTTCATTTTTAAGTGCATACTTGATAATTATATTTTACATGAATGAGCAAGTTTTTGATTTTATAAAAAAAAAAACAACTTAATTTTAAATAGATTAAGTTTAATTAGTTTAATTTAAACTAAAACTCGATGTAAGATGAAAACAAATCTGAAAAAAAAATAATTATCTTAGAAAATTAATCAAATTAATCTATCTAACCAAATGTATCTATTTGTGTATCATATCTACAAATATTATTATTTATTATAAATATATTTATTTTTTAAATGCATATTTTAATAGCATATTTAGTGATTCTTTAAGGCATAAACGCATGCATATTTTAAGGTTTTTTAGAGCATAAAATTCCTAGCCCTAATGATAATACATGTTATTAAATATAATATAATATAATATAATATTAATAGAACAAATATTAGAAGGGAAGATCATTCAATAACGGATCATATTAATAGCAGTTATTAATTATTTAGATTAATTTTTTAAGGACACCAACATTTTTTTTAAATCGTCAAATCTGGTAATAGGACATAGTGTTATTATTGAGAGATATTTTTAAACTAATATTTTTAGGCAAGCTTGAAATTATCTATGAAAATTAATAAAAAAAAATTGCATTTAAGTCGTTTTGTTCCTTATTAAAATCTATAAATGCATAATAATGTTATTAATAATAAGATTTATTAGTTACTAGTGTTATTAAATAGGTACATTAACAATTCTATCTATTATCTAAAATAAATTAAATACTTAAATGTACCCATATAGTTACTAACAAGTAATAACCAGTAGATAATTACCAACAATACTATCAGTATAATATATTAATGATTATTTACAATTTACAAAATATAGTTGGTACTTTTCAGTTATTGTAAATACTCTGGAGGTTATTTGGCTGACAGAAAAAATTTGGATTCGATTTTTATACGTATTAAGAACAATATTTAGTATTAAGTTAAAGTTTAAATATTTTATTACTTCTTTATGATACACACAATGGATTTATATACCTACTAACTTATTAACTATAATTTATAATAAGTAAATACTAAATTACTATTTTTTTAAAACAAATGAAAGAAAGTTAGATGTAGGTGGTAGACATTTATTAATGAAAAATAAATTAATTTAATAATTTTATTTTTTATTTTATTAAACACATAGGACTACTCTTTTTTTTTTTTGACGACACAAAAATTTATCTATGTAAGAGTCAACATAGATCGACAAGTTCCTAAATGTTCTTATTATGCTTTATAGCCGATCGACACAAACATTATTTTGAACGTGTGTTCCACTAATCAGATCTATTATCTATAAAATTATATTTGTGGATTTGTGATTGACCTCCTTATTTTGTAAAAATGAGTAGGTACCTAATAAACATATGAAAATACTTTAAATACCTATGAATTATGGTAATGAATTCTAGATTTTCGTGGCCGGCCTAAACTTCTAGTCTGGCCACCGGAATACAATAACTGAAAAGTATACTTATTACTTATTAGTTATTACTTACAGAATGTATATAATTTGAAGTATCTTAAGTATAGGTACATATATATATATATATATATATATATATATATATATTGTTCAATAGCTAATAGGTACTTACAACTTTACAAGTCATAACACCATGCAAGGTACACTGGTAGATAGTAGATATATACTGTAGAGATATTGTCACGGTTATTAATATATTTCATAGATAGATCATACGAGGTAAGTTATTATAGTTGTAAATATCTAACACACTTAATTTTATCATAATAATAATAATAATAATAAAATATCATTAAATTAATTGTTTTATCGATAATAATTATAAAATGGGGTACAGTTAAGGATCTACTACTTAGAAATTAAAAAATTTAAATAAATGATCCAAGAAAAAATTATAATTTTTAATTTAAAAAAAAAGACTAGTATATATATTATACTAGGTTTTAAATGCATCTATTCACATTAATACTTAGATGAATGTGAATAGAATATAGAAAAAATATTGGAATAACACCTACTTTTAATCTTTTATAATCCTAATTTATAAACAGAAAAAAGTTATACAATTATATAACTATTTGGATGGTATATATAATCACGATTAAAATTATTTAATAACAGATTAAAAATGAACCTTCATTCAAATGATGGACAAAACATTTTTAAATAGATCAAAGTTTAATATTTATATGTATAGCTATTATAAGTAGGAATTTAAAGTTACTTAACAACTATCTACATAGTAGATTGATAAATGAATAAAGATTGAATTTTAAGTACTTAAAGGTCAAGCAGGAAATTTATATAATTTGCACTGAATAACTTGCCTGCATCTGTGCATTTACTGAATATTTTTTTAACAAAAGATTATAAGTAGGTATTTTAAAACAAAAAATACACTAATAAATAACGTGGAATTGTAGACAAATATTTAAAATGTTAACTGTAGTTTGTAGGTACTAGGTACCTATATATTTCATAAGCATAGTTGTATAGTGTAAGTTTAATTACTTTCAAATTTTTTAAGACTTAAACATCAATGGATATTTACCTACTCTTACAGTTTAAGTTGGTGCTTAAAATACTACTTAGAAGTTAAATTTAATTCTAATGATAATATTTACAATAATTGTAATTAGAATTATTCTAACAATTTTTAGAGATTAAGCTTAAATACCAATATTAGGTAAATTCTAAATTATTGTTTCGAATTAGTATTATTTATGAGTTAAAATGACTATTATTATAAAAGGTCTAAAAACAAGTATTTGTCAATTGTTAGTTTTTTTGAATTATTATTAATTAGTCCTCTAAAAATGTGAATTTAAAAAATAACATACCTTTTTTAATAATACTAAGTTTTATTTGTCATTAAATAATTATATTTAATAATATTTTGAATTTTTGAATGATTAAAATAATATTTAAATTAGAACAAGTACAAAATAGGTATATGGGTATTTATAGTTGCATAAAATATAAATATTACCTGTCATAAAAGATTGACAATGGATTATGTTGAAAATATAACTTAAAATAAATAAACACCAAAGAGTTGATTAAAGAACAGCCCGAGTTCTATAGATTAACTGACCAAGGACGGTATTTTTTTTTTTACTTTTGACCCTAATATAGTGTGATTTCAAAATAGGTATTAATCGTTTAATTGAATAATTAATAATAACTTAAATAATTATTCCGAGTTAACAAACAATAACAATACATCATATTTACATGCAATTTTATAATACGAGAAGTTTCAATAAATTATCATAATCGTGTACGATGTCTCAATACCTCGATCTAAATGATTTTGTAGAATAAATTAACGTTTTAGTATATAGTAGTAACCTATATAGCTCTAGTGTTCTAGCTAATATATGACTGTAATGATGTCTAACCTATTAATACCTATGTTTGTGTTTAAATTAAGTAAGTATCATATATGTGCCTATAATATGTATGAGACCTCAAAGTCCAGTTGTATTATAATATATGTTCAAATGAAATCGCATTGTCATAATGTCTAATTAAAAATGACAAACAGGAATTGGAAATCCAATTAATTACATAAGTAATTAAGCAAAATCCTGCAAAAAAAAAAAAAATTGTAATATCTATTTTATGTTGATGAAATGCACAGACACACACGACGATACATATAATATTATAGTAGATATTGTATTTCATTATTTAATAGTCCAATAAAAGTTCTAATTATTTATGTATGTCTGACATAACTTAAAAAAATAAATAAAATAAAGGCATTCGTTAATGTTAGATATTAACTAGTGTAATCACTTATACTGGTAATTTAGGTAATACTTATTACTTAATATTTATAAAATATTTTTTTTTTGGATATAATCGTGAGTTGTGAAATTGTAAGTAATAAGATACATTACATTCTATACATAATTAAGTTTTTAATTCGTTCAAAGACAAGGGCAGAGTGGGAACCAAATTTAGGCCTGGGGATTTAAATTTATCCAGATCACCTACCTTTTACCAATCAAATCGCCAAACATTTTTTTCATTTTTAAAACCTATAAAAATATAGTATAAACAAAAGCATTTCAATGATAATTGTTTGTAATACAAATAAATAAATTTTATTTTTTTATAATACAGTAAATCCTATCTGTCTTATCTAGACTCTTGATACTAGAATCCTATTCTGTACGAAAATTTATTATGGTAACTGTCTATAATTTAATTTAGGATTAAACCCTTGATAAAACGGAACCTGTCTAACGATTCTAACGTAAAATAGAAAACTATTTTTTGGTCACGTAAATCATATATTATACGCCTTTAACAAACAGAAAACATATCATAAAATGAATAAAAATATTTTTGATACGCATAGTTATTTTGCTATTAAACAATTATTAAGGTCAGCGATTAATACGTATCGATAAATAGGTAATTGCATTTTATCTTAAATCTATATCATAAGAGCTTATTAGGGCGATTGTAAATTCCACCGATTTATAGGTAGACGAATTTTGGGTTGAATTTAAAACATGTAATTTCCACTTGTACGTTTTTTTTTTCTGAGAAAAAATTTAAATTCCACCGGTACGTATTTTTGAGCTGAAAACATGTCAACTCCACCGATGGTAAAATAAGTAACTACTAACTAATGATCATTATTAATTATTACATATTTTTTTAAATTTTTTTAAAAAATAATATAATTATCTAAATTTTAAATATATTACCTTTACCTATGTATAAATTAGAAATCTATATATAAATTATGTACCTATTATCTATTGTAACTTGTTATTATTATTGCTTACCATTGTTTTATTGTTTTTGCGTGCTTAATAATTTGGGAGTTACCCGTTCGTGCCAAAAAAAAAAAAAAAAAATGAAAGTTATAGAAGAAAGTGAAAAAGGAAATAGTGTTAAATCATTAATGAATGTTTTTAATGCGGGAAAATAAATTGAAAACATACAAGGAAGTACTTATTTACATCAAGACTCTGGAAAAATTTTCAATGAATAAATGTGATAGTGAGTTAAGTATTGGAAATGATATCATGGGCAAAAATACAAATTGAAAAAAGCATTGTTAAAGAAAAAAACCAAACAAAAAACTTTACACGAATTTTTGAATTTTTGATTGTATTTTAACCTGCTTACTGAATTTTATTATATTATTATTTTATTAATACCTACTAAATATGTTTTTCAAATTTTGGGATTTTGTTATGAGTTTTTAATTTATCATTTTGTTAAAAATTAAAATTTATTGTGTAGCCTATGATATTTATTATTTTTCAATGTTTTCATTTTTATTATTGGTCTGAAAATGTTGTAACCTTAATCATGTAAAATATTGGAATTTTGTAGTACGGAATTTTCCTTTTTATTCAGTTACTTGGAAATCTGACTAAAACAGAAATTTTTATTGGTCCCACTCCCGTGCAATTTCGCACAAGGTAAGTTTTACTGTATATTATTACTACTTTCAGTATATTACCTACATCCATGCCCATTGCCCATGCTTCTATAGCGTTTAGAAAAATAACTAAACCGATTAGTAGAATTTTTTGACATTTCTATTTAATAAAATAAAGACGTTCAATGTAAAAAATCTTTTTAATGAATAAAATATTATTAGGCTGATTTAAAAACAATTAATTACGTTATTTTCGAAAAACTATTAGCAACACGTGTTTTAAAGCATTAAGTTAATATTTGCATTATAAAACAGTTTTCTATTAATATTCATTGATTACATTTACAAAGAATTCATTCTCATAAAATACTAAAACTATGGATTTTAACCACGATTTTGTAAAACCATTGACCTTACTTCCTTTTCGACTTAGAAAATATACGTATTTTAAAAAGGCAAATATCTTCAAGCCAGTGCGAATCTCAAGTTTAGTCATGCTAAATATTGGAACAATTAAGTAATACACTTTTAGTATCTATAATATATAAAGTGTAATAAAATTCTATTAATGTGTTTGCAATTTAATTGTAATATTGTGTTATGAGTCATGACAATGTTTCTGTCATGATTAACACAAATAGTTTTCTGTAAAATGTTTGTACTTTTTGTAAATATTTTACTCAATTGATGTCCAATCTTTATTTTTCGACAGGCCACTATAAAATTTAATAATAAAAATAAAATGATAAAATTTAAGTATCCTAAAAATAATTGTATTTTTATTAATTTTGTTTAACTAACAAATTATACACAGATTACTGGTTGGATATTATGGTTTTACATCATTTGGTGTGGTAAATTATATCCGGT
Organism: Melanaphis sacchari; assembly: GCF_002803265.2. Classification (NCBI taxonomy): domain Eukaryota; kingdom Metazoa; phylum Arthropoda; class Insecta; order Hemiptera; family Aphididae; genus Melanaphis; species Melanaphis sacchari. Next base: position 970,815 of record NW_020271554.1, on the reverse strand, counting down.
TCAAAAAGAATCTATATCAAAAATATCCGGCTAAAAAAAAATAATGTAAAATACAAATATATAAAAATTATAATTAAAATTTTAGAAAAATTATCTATAAAAATGTAGAATATTATAAAATATAATAAGTGGATGGATGGTCCACCGTCTACCTTATAAAAAGATTACTTTATATGTAGAAAACGGTAGGAAAAACCATGAATAAACGAATTTAATCTGCTCTCAACGATTTATCAGACATAAATTATTATTGAAATGGAGATAGCCTAATATCTGTTTTTTTGATTTTAGTATAGTTGTACCTATACTCGTATCTAGTCGTATGCAAACGTGTATTTTGAAAATAACGTTAACATTTAATAATGCCTCTTACATTCGTAAAAAGCCAAAAGGCATAAAATATGTTTATAAATAAAGGTTTTTTATATAGTATTCATAATGTGTATGAAACAAAAGTAGTAAGTATGGCATTGTATCGAGTATAAAATATTATTTACTTTTAATCATCTTGAACAACAACTAATATTTTATCTGACGTTTTTAAAAATGATGAAAATAGAATTATAATTTCTAGATATTTGTATTTTATATTAATTTTTTAATTGCCTAAAACAATAATTCATATTTTACCTGACGTTATCAAAAATTATGAAAATAAAATTATGATTATAATTTCTATATACAGTAGACGCCGCTTATAAGACTCACTTTGGGACCAGCACAAAGTGAGTCTTATAACCGAATGAATCTTAAAGGCGAAGTGGAAAAAAAAAAATTAATTACGTATTTATAAATTTTATTTTACTACATATTTTTCTTTGATTTTAATACATTAACACATATTACATATTATATACTTTATTATTGAATAAATTTAATAATCCCAATAAAAAAAAACTAAAATTATAATCGTTATAATATTATCGTTGCGATAAATGTGAAATTTTATCTGCGATAAAAATTATTATACGTTATAAGATACCAACAGAAACTAGTAATAATCAACACGAATATTATTTCATTTTTCAAAACCAATTTATTTCTAAATTATAACCAAAAAAGTTTATTTTCTAGTATTTATTTTACGAAATTTGAGTCTTATAACCGAAGTGTTGAGTTTTAAAACCAATCTTTTTTTAATGTATTTGGATACGTTCGGACCGTTCCAGACGATTTCGAGTCTAATAAGCGACTGAACCTTATATCCGTGTCTTATAAGCGGCGTCTACTGTATTTGTATTTTATATTATTATTTTTTATAACTGGACGTTTTTTTAGTCGGATATTTTTGATACAGGTTCTTTTTGAACCGAACCAAATGACGGGTCACTGATGTTACTAGTCTATAGCATACATAAGATTGACTTTTCTTCTTTTAATAAATAATATTTTATATTTTATAAAGTTAAAAAAGTACAGGAATATTTGGTACGAATTGAAGATTGCTCTAATCAGAAGTAACAGAGTAATGGGGTACTTAGGGCCAGATTTACACCTAGGACCGAGAGGCCCGGACCTTGGGCGTCAAATTTTGTAAGAAATAGAAAAAAAAATATACATTTTTATGCATTTAATATTTATGTAACTACATAAATTAATATTATATAATATTTAAAAGCATAGAAGTAAATCCATGAATTTAAGAAATAGATACTAGGTACATTTTTTTTTTTTTCTTGGGATTGGGGTAACATATTTAAAAGGACCTAGAGTAGCACCTGTTCTAAATCCAGTGCCGGCACTGGAGGTACTACTGTTAAAAAAAAAAAAAAATAAAAACAATAATGGTAATTGGTTAAAAGATCTTGAAAGTTAAAATTTGTTTTTACAAATTCCATCACTAAACTTATTGGGTTCAAAAATTAGCAAAATATACATGTTTTAGTATAAAATAAATCTACTATAAGAATTACTTTATTTTCGTAGACAAGTTTAAATAAACATAAATAACAAAGCAATAATGCAATAATGATAAAGATTATAAGTAATGTAAATAGTATAAATAACTTTCATTTAATATATAAAATAAATTAAGTAATAGAATTATTCAAATTATCAAAGAGTTGTAAATATAATTAAAGTTATAACATGTAGCCATTTAATCCGTTGATATGTTATTCAGTATAGTAATATTTTCAAATTCATCCAATAATTCTTTGATAGGTTCATTAATAATTTCTGAATCAATGTATGTTAGATTCTGTAAAAAAGGTACACAAATAATTAATTTTTTAAAAAAAAAAAAATGGTTATACAATATTTTTCTAGTTAAATAATTATTTTTACTTCAGTAAATAGTAATTAATATTTGTAGACAATTTAAAATTTAAATTTTTAATTCAATAAAATATACTTAAATTAAAATTTAAAAATATAGAGATAACAGATATGTGGAAATTCTAAGAAAATATTTCATTAAGTTTTTTTTTTATCATACTAGATAGTTATTAGATTTTATATTATTATATAAGTTTACTATCTTAAGTTCAAAAATATTTGAAAAAAATCATATATATTAGATTAATAAATCATCTAAATGTAACTAACGCCATTTTCATCAGCAATTTAGTTTTAAACTAAAACATTCAATCAATCGGTAATTTTGTCTACCTGATTACAATGGTAAACAATGGTTTTAAAAAAAAATTTGAAACAGGTGTAACATTTTTAGATATCGCACAAAGTTTGATTATGTTTTCGATAAGTTAAAAACAATAAATACTCTATCTGTAATTTATAAATTATATTCTTATAAAATCTTTCCTCTTTAATCACTGTTAGTTTGTATAAACGATTCTAATTCAGAAATAAAACTATTCTAAGCCCCTTAAAACGTATAGCAGTATTATTTACACTTCATTGAACAAAAACTCCACTCATTCTAGAACTTAATGGCAATAATATTTTCTGGTATTTTACTATAAAATATCTAGGAGTTATCTATATAAAAAATTAACTTGGAGCCTATACATTTCTTTACAACTGCAAGAAAGGTACCGACTTAAAATACTATATTCTTTAATTAATCATTAAACTGTCTTAAGTAGGAAATACTCCCCGCTTCTTTACAAATAAATTCTACAGATTTTGGTAATCTAGGCTGCTCCCATTTAAGATAACTGTGTCAAAATTCATACAAATAAAATTCAAGTTTTCCAGTCCAAAGTACTATAAATAATATTAAATACACAGGGGTTCTTAGAAACTTTTTTTTCAAAACTAGATTGTAAATAAATTTATAATCTGTGAAAGCGAAATACACAATTATAGTACATAAATAAATATATGTCTCTTTAGTTGTTATTAAGACATACTTATTTGAAAATCACTTAATTGATTTTTAATTTTATACATAAACAAAAATCATAATCACAAATTAACTAAATTTTCATCAATTGATATAATTTAACTATATATCTAAATGGTTATATTGTTGTATGCACTCTATCGTGTCTTATCACTCTATAAATATATTAAAATTTTAGACAATACATTCTTTTGATAAGTGGACAATGTAAAAGTGGTTTTAATAACAAATACATTTTTTTAGAAATAAATAATATAGTATTAAAATTATTGAAAATAAAAATAAAATAAATAAATATTAAAATATTCGTTCCATTTTCTTCAGCAATACTTTAAATAAGTCAATAAAATAGAAAATCATGTGTGAAGGTGAACCTAAATATTGTCAATCAATGACTAAGTATACATTCAAAAATAATGGCATGCAGGGAAATAGTTCTAATTTTTATTACGATTAAGTCACAGTAATGAAAGTATAAATCACTTAGCAGAGCACATACCACAAGCATTCTGTAATTGCACATAGACCACAATTTACGGTTAATTACGTATGACAATATAGTTCATTTAAAATTACTCTCAATTAAACAAGATATTTAATTAAATTATTTCATAAACAGTTGTAGTATATAATAAAAATACCTCTTTTTGGAGTGATGTTGTAGTGACTCCAATGAAAGCAGCTATACTAGCTGGTTCATATACTTTGTGTAAACATCTCTGTACATATGGAACAACATCAGTTGAAAAACAAATACAAAGTCGTCCAAATATTTTTTTTGTCGCCCTAAAAATTATAAATCTATTAAAACTTCTATTGAAGTAACATTACTTATTATTTTAATTCTCATTATAAATTTAGAATTAAAATTTTTATTTTTAGATTCACCTATTATATTATCACAAATAGCTTTAGGAATACATAGCGAGCATAATTTGAATGTGATAACTTAATTTACCTATATATTATTTATAATAAAATTTAAAACTTAGTGTAAAAATAACAGAATTTAAATCATTATAAATACTTATTAAATTATGTTGATTTTTACAAAAACATTTTAAATAATATTTTTTTTCATTACAGAAATACTTTATTTAAATTGTTTACTTAAAACAACTTGAAAATAATTAATCTATTAATTTACAGTAATAGCAAAAGGACAGAGTAAATTTGATTACCAAATAAATGTAAGAAATTTTTTCTTATTTTAATTTATACTAAATTATAATAATATAATTAATAATCTTTACTTCATCGTAGTTTTTAAAATCGTCTTGGTAATACATAGAAAATAATGCACAAGATGCATTATGTAATGTAGTATGTAAACATTTGGTGATTTCATCGGCAGCTGCATATGGTGCATACTCTCCTAGGTCATTGAGAGCACTCATTACACCATTACAAAATTTTGCCAAAGGATAATATTCAAATACAGGTGATGGTATATCATCTACCTAATAAAATACATATTTAAATATTTATTGAAAAGTATTAGGTATTTAGATGTCTTACTTCATCGTGAGTTTGGTTCATTCCAACATTCTTAATTTTTGTTTTTAAAAATGTTTGTAAATCTGTTAGCCAAGTCATTTCTGTTATTTTTAATAAGTCTGAAAATCTTTTTACAGTTACATTGATAAACACAGGTGCTATGAGACCTCTGAAATCAGCTCCAATATGTCCCAATGATTGCCCAAAGTACATACATTGTGTGAAGATTGTCTCTAATGATGATGGTCGACAGTTTGGAAGGTCTTTTTTAAGTATATTAATAAACTGACATACCTAAAAAATATATTTTAATTTTTTTATGAAACAAATCATAAGATAATATATTAAACATATTTTTATAATGTTAACTGAAACCTTTTGGTTTGTCCAAGAATAATAGAACTGTAGTTTTGACGATCCAGCATCTGAAGAGTTATCTTCAGAGCAAAAAATTAGGTTATATTGTGTAGCTATATTAGAAAGACAAGATCGCGATACCTCAATAGTTTCTAATAGGTGTTGGCTGTCTATAAATACAAAATAATATTATTTTTCTTCAATAATATGTTAGTAGAAAATAATTTACTTACTGCTTTCATCAGGAATATTTTCTAATTTAGAATTAAACCACGCATTTCTAGTCTGTAAAAACTTAACAGCCAACTGTTCTTCACTTAATATGTTTAAGGTTCTTAATAGTCGTACAATACGCATACACAGTGGTAATTCCAAATCAGTTCTCAATTCTTGACAAAGTGCTGACATCAAAGTTAAACGATGCTTTTCTACTTCATCATCTAATAACTAACAATATATAACATTTAATAAAATTTAATTTTACATTATTTATTAAGGCATTAAATACTAACCTTCACAGCTGGTATATTGTTAGGTAAATGTTTAGCATGGTTTGCTAGTTTCAGTGCATCTTCATACAATTTATTTTGAATACAGGATAACATGAGCTGTGGAAGTTCAAGAGCATGATGCATGATACGGGAGTTCCAAACCATAGCTAAAGTATTACGATGGCGTTTTTCTTTAACATCTGCCCACTGATGTAACATTTCTTGACATTCAGTTTTAAGTTTTAATAAATAATTATCTAATGTGATAGTTTTACGTTGTGTATCATCAAATTTATTATACACAGACTCATAACAACGTGAAGTCTTAACAAATGTTTTGTAGTTATTTAATGCTAAATCTTTAACCATTTTAACAATGATGGCATTTTTATCTTCTAATGACTTATGTTCTTTACCTAAAAAAAAAAAAAAAATATTTGTAAATTTAAAAATTTAATTGTAAATTATAACAAAACGTATATTAGGAGTATATACTTAATTCTTCTGCAGTACACTTTCCAAGGTGATCTAAATAATTTTTGATGTTTGGATCAGTTTTCACATCATCTGAAATAATACAAATATAAATTTAAATTAAATATTAAAAATAAAATATAAAATATAATCAATTACATAAACAGTAAGTTAAGTAGTTAAGATATAAGTATTAGGTTGGGCTATAACTTTGTGTTTATGTGAATTCATTTCTTTTAAATTTCGTTTTGGTTTGGTATATTAATCGCTAAAAAATATATAAAATGGAACTAATGAGTCAATAGGCCAAGGTTTTGAACAAAGACTTACAAAATTATAGCACTTTTAAGATATTAAGTATTAACTGAAGTTGTACCCGCCCGTGCACTATATCGATAAGTATAATATTAGAATTATTAGATGAAGATAGTTAATTAGAAAATTGAAATATCTGGTAAAGACTGTAATTTACTGATTAAAATATTTTCTAGAAAATGACTTAATACATTATGAATATGGAACATGGTCGAATACTTGGAACAAATTTCAATTAGGTAGGTAGGTATGTATTCTCAGATTTTAACTGCAGAATAATATTACAAACAACTTTATATCTCATAATACTTATACCTATCTGCTTGTTGTTCCATTAGATAGGAGTCGCTTATCCTAATTACCTGGCATTCCGTCTGGAAACAGTAAATCTATCAATTGGCTGTCCATAATGTGAGCGCCTTCTGTCTTTATCAGCTTCAAAAAAATAATCCCAGAATGTCACCAAGTATAATAACGATTATAGTTAATATTGAAAAATTTTAAGTCAGAGCGTCATATTATATGCTTAATTTTGTTACACACAAATATGATATTAAAATATAATATTATTGATTATTATATTATAGATGTTTAGATTATTTAATGATGATGTTGACACTATCTTCGACTAGCACATCAACAACGAATACAATATTATCACACGTCGCGTAGTTGTCTGTTATCTTTAGGTAACCAACTGCATTCACCAATCATCAGTCGCCTGACCACGACCGCGTGCGTGCTAAATCGGCGGCAGATACCGCGCGCGCGGGCTACCAGAGATTTAAGCACGCTCAGTTTTCGTCTGAACGCGCCGCGTGCCAGTGTTCCTTTCCGGTAAGGACGTGTATTTTTTGGGTTTTTCCTTTTTTTGCCTAGGTCACGGATTACGTTATTTTCTCTTTCAAAATGAAACTTACAATATAATCCATTTCGTAACATGTGCAACGGATAGAAGTTTTCCAAAAGCTGCAATTTAGTTTATTTATTTTATCTGCGTACATCTTCCAATAATTTTTCTCACGATGGTGGCATGGACAAACTCGAAAAGGAGTTTCAATATTTTCATAGTGACAGGTAAGATTTTTCAAATTGATTTTGTAGTAATACAAAATGTAGACGTTAATAATAGATAATATAATATTATGCACATATATTGGATAGCCACATGCATATTTATAATCTACTCTATGCATGTGTATGTCTAATATAATATTAAATCATAAGAATTTTAAATTTTACAGTTTAATCGATTTTTTATTTGGATACATTTTTTGACACTAATGTTTTTATTTTCTTTCATCTTTAAAGTTTTACGCTAATTTCAAAATTTTACCCCATAGGCTATATTCATAAATAATAACGTTAAAAGTAGTGTCAATGGGCACTTCTTTCCCTTATACTGTTAAACTTAGTTAAACACAATTTATTATTGTATTATATTTGTCTACAAATTGTACATTTTTTTTTTCTATATTTTTAGTAAGGGGAAAAACATTATGATTTGGTAATATTTTCTTAACAACTTGTAATTTATTATTAAATTCAAAGCTTATATGTGAGCACTATATATCATTTTATATTGTGTATTATTATAATAACTATGCAGATAGTTATTCCTGAATTATCACTAAAATATTTTATATATATATATATATATTTTTTTTTTTATTGAAAACGTTGTAAAATAATAATGTTTAAAATGCATTTGAGGAATAATCTTATGCTATAGGAGATTAAAAAGTTCTAAGTTCTAAGATTATACTTGCCTAGCTTTTAAATATTTATAAAGATTGAGCATCTAAGTATTTGTAATAACTATATATATTTAGGACATATTATTTAGTTTTTCATGGTTTTACTAACATAATATTTTACTTGAAAAAACAATGATATTATATAATAATATTTTTAAACGGTTTAAAAAATAAAAAAATAATATCAAACCACTATTTGCACGCCGTAGGTGTGTACGCTGTATGCTTACATTGTACAAATTGGCAATTGCGTACTAAAAGTATCTAATACCTGAAGTATCTCCATTGAAAATGAATAAATTATATACTAGTCAAATAGATAGGTATTTATTTTAATAAAATTATCTAAAGTACCTACAGGTAAATGATATTCAATTTAATTTTTAATTATTGTGCAATTTTATTTGGATTCTTTCTGTCATATATATTATTATAGTTGAAAAAATGGAACGTAAATATATTGGTGTACTATGGTTTCTCAAAAATACTTAGGGTAGTAAAGGACTTTAAAATCAACTGAATAATAATCATTGGATAATAAGTTTAGTATTAACATCATCTTTTGAGTATTTAATATTTTAACTATACTTTAAGGTGTATAATTTTTTTATATTTTTAATAATGAGTATTTCATACCACTTTAAACTTTATACCCCCTCGATTATAGAACTTTTAGCAATAGATTATTTGTAATTTTATTTCTGAAAACCATACTTATATTTCTATGTTCGTGTACCTTTATATACGTCACTATTAGTACTACCCGTAGGTATCTATTTTACCAATGAAATTTTTCTTTATAAAATTAGTTTCTTTCACCTTATATCAGCTGCGAACGTAACCCCAGTAAGTAAACGTATTGAAATATTGTATCAAAAATAAAACTGTTTTAATGACTTTAATTTGCATTGAGTGTATTTGAGTAATTGTTTCGAACGATGCGTCGTTGCTCAAGCGTCCGTACAAAATCGAAATGAATATGTTTTAAAGCACGGCGCGGCGTAAGATGCGAAAACCCTGTTTTCTGAGTGTATAAATGAACGATAAAACGTCGTTAGTGTCACTTTGACGATGGCACATCTTTGTATGCCGTCCCGCATATTTATTGTTTATATTATTAATTATTTTATCATCATAATTTTCATATCGTTCATTCATATATATAATGCTTCTGTAGCGGGTTATAACTTCTAAGTTTTCTATATTTTACGTATATTTTGTATTGGTTCTGAGTTTTTAAACGGGTAAAATGTATTGATGATAGTGACTACCTATTATTCAACATAGTGTAATCGTAATAATATAACTGAAATGTATTAAAAAAATAAAATAATTTAGACGCATTTATTTTATGTGAGTTTATATACATCTACTGGTTTGAAAAAAAGGAAAATTCACGTAGACATAATGTGAAATATACATCAAGACATCAAGTTTATAATATTATACCTACTTTCAATCCGATTATCATGGACATACTGATATACATTTGTTGTATTATATTATATTTCATTAATTATAACTACTGGATCTTCTTGGTTTAAGTGTAACTTATTTTATCTGCACTATACTCTTGATTAAGAGAAAACAATTAAAATAGTATCTAGGTAGACATCTATCATTTTTTAGTTTATAGTTAACTATCATCCGTGGATACAATTTGATTTGATGATGTTTGTAGGAAAATATGACTTAGGTTGTCCTGCATGGGCATGGCCGCATCAGTGGATTGGATAACGCATATACGTGTACGTCTAGTATTTATATGTATGAGTAAATTGTACCTAGGTAACCATTGAAGTAAAAATATACAATACAATTGATGAGTTTTATAATTAATAACAAAAATTAGGTCTAAACAATTGATAGGTTTTTGACACATTTTTTGTTTATTTTCCAGTCAAAAAAAAAAAAATTTTTATTTTGAAATAATGAGTATTGTTTGATAAATAAATTTTCCAATAGATACCATATTAATGAACTAATAGTAAATAATAATTTAATAGTAAATATGACATTTTTTCAGCAAACTTTTTTATCATAATAAACCATTTTAGATTATGATCAAAGCAAGGAATGTATTAGTTTTGAAACAATTCTATTTTTGTGTACACTTTTTTGGACAGGAAAAAAGTTTCAAAAGTTTTATACAACTCTATTATTGATTGAAAATTGAGACTACAAAGTACTTCAAAAGGTCAATTTTCGATTTTTTTATTACTTTCTATCACTTATTATTTTTATGCTTTGCTCTCACAATTATCATATACTATGGATAAAGTCTTCTTGTGCTTAGATCTTCTTGTTGCTTGACGGTACTTCTGCAGTAGGTGATTTTATTTTATCCAATGATATATATGTTTATTATTCTATCTAAAATGAATTTGCACGAGATAACAAATAGATAATTCTTATTTAAATTATATTTTTAAATGCTTATAAATATAAAAACTAAGCTATTCACAGAAAAAAAAAATCGAATACTTGATTAATATCTATGTTCTATGTATTAAATACCTATATATTATAAATTTTACTTATATTAACTTGTAAATAACTTGTATAAATGAAAATTTTTTAATCATTAAATACCTATTTATCGTAATAATTTGGTTTCATTAAGTGTCCAAAATACTTACAGTTTTTATTTATTATACAGCTATTAGAATTCTCAAAATATAAATATGTATTGCTGTACATTTTTATATAAAATATAAGATAAATACTTGCTAATAAATTACCATATAAGAAAATAATCTGGAATCGTTAGATTTTCTTCACGAGGTTATAACAAGGTTATTATAAATAATAATTACTAACAGGATGAACAAATAATATACCGAAGTTAAGGTATATTTTTTATTCATACAATTTAGAGGTATCTATATATTCTAATTTCTAATTTAGATTATAATTTTATCAATAACAATTTTTTTTTTAGCTAGATAAATATTTTAATTTTATTTTATGAACTAAAGAAATATATAAATATATTAGGAAAACATTGTTGTTTTAAATTTCTTTTTAGTTCTTTATAAAAAATTATAATTTTTAAGAAATAAATTATATACTGTTATTATTATGAGGTATAGTTAGCTTTTAAAAAATAAAGAAACAATAATAGACCACAAAAAATTGAAAATGTCTGAAACAAGTTTTATTTATGGTATTTCTGTATATTAACAGAACTCTATAGAAACATTAGAAACACGAGTAGTAGAGTACTTTAATAGTTGTATTAAACTTTTACGTAATATTATAGACTCGTGTTTATAATAATATGTGTAAATTGTATAAAAGTTGAATTATTTTCATCGTTTTACCAAGTAAATATATAATTTTGATGAATTTTAAAAGTTCGAAGAGTAATTTTTATAACAAATGAGTTTTAAAAACGAATTAATCAACTAGAATTTATATTAAGCTTAAAAAAAAAACTATATCGAACTGAATTATTTAATGTTTTAAATCTATTTGAATTGATATTTTTCTCAGATATTTTTTTAGAAATTAAACTATTGCATAGGTATCATTTAAGTTTTTGAATACATATAGGTTAAAAGTTTGACGCAGTCTAACACGATGGATTACTTTTAAAATCTAAAATACTTTTTCAAACTTATTTTATTTTTTCTATTTATTTTATTCTATCTGAAAATTTGCTCATTCGAAGTTAGATCCGAATTCTCTAACGTTTTTAACTTACCAGATCTCTTTACAGGTAAGTGACATTGCTAACTTTCTATATTAAAGATATTCCAGTTATATAAACCACTTATATCGTAACATATACTAATAATATAGTTGGTAAAATAAAATCCAACAACTATAGTTAATTAATCCAAATTCACATCAATCTTCTTTAGGGACCCAATTTAACGAAAAAAAATCAAATAAAAATAGTTTCATTAATTTTAATATTATACATAGATTTTAGTATAAAAATCTATGTTTATAATTAATTACATTATTTATGAAGCTCTGTATATTAATTAATATTTTAGTAGCTTTATTTTGCTTGTTATATATTTTAACTTAGTGTTACTTTGTTATCTGCTGTCTTAAGCTGTCTATATTTTCTTCTTTTTATTTAATTAGTTATAACACTAATAACTAATAACAAAAAATTGTTATACTGTATTATAATTTTAGTTAATAATTGAAATACTTTATAAAACTAAAAATAGATTAATGGACATTGCATATTTAATGTGATCACTGATCAGTATAAGTTTTTGAACCCTATTGGTGTTGAGTAAGATGGAAATTTAACCATTTGGCTGATGGCGTGACACCATAATCGGTTGTGTTTTTTTAGCAACAATTTTCATACAAAGAATTAACCAAAGTTTGCTCATGAAAATCTAATAATGCTTTTAGTAAAATTAAAGTGTTTTATCATTTATTTTTTACTGATAAGTTTAAAAAATGTCGTTTTTAATATGTATTAAATTATATACGTGTATTAAAATGTCCTACGTTTACTCCAAAAAATATGAAATGAATTAATTAACACATTTTTGCAGTCTCAATATTTTAAAAATTTCATCGTGTAGGTATAGAAAATAATAATTTATGTAATGGTAAAATGTTTAAGTTCCTATGGCTAATATTTTTAGGATTATTACATATTAACTAAAATTATTTTTTACTTTAAAATACCTATCTAATTTTATCTAAAATAAAATTTCTAATATCAATGAAAAAAAATGCTCCAATGTGTTTTTGATAATTTTGCAATGTTATTATAAAAATTTATTGTACTATATTTAAAATTTTTTAAACCAAGAAAAAATTTAAATCAATATTTATAGATAAAAAATTAAAATTTAATTTACGGTGGAGTATTTTTTTTAGTTTAAATAATTACCTAATATTTTTTAAATTATATAAAAATGACAAAAGTTGTTTGAGAGAAAACTGTTGTTTATGTTTGAATATCCAATATTGACAAAATTCAAATGTTAATTAACAGTTATGAGACTTGATAACAAATTTTTTTTAATTCCAACAAAAACAACTCAATATTAGGAATATTGTACAAAATTTCTAAACAACTGGTGTTAAAAATATAATGTTGGAAAGAGGGTACTGCTCTGCTGTACAGTATGTGTCTAGTGAATCATTGTTATGGGTATCTTAAATTTGGATTCAATGATATAATATTGTTGTACATTAAAATGCTACTTAGTGGAGACGATCTATTAGCCTATATTACTTTGTATTAAATATATATTTCATAATTCTATGTTTTTTTGTTATCGTTATTGAAATGATTTATTTTGTTAAAAGTATTACGGTATGGGTTGGTATAATTATATATAAATATATTGTATTTATTAAATTATTATAATAACATATATTTGTACCATATTGAGCATATTTTATTAATTTATATAATTAAAAATTTAATTTCATCTTTTTTTAAATACTTAAAAACAGTAAAAATAGGTTCGCGTATAAATAGATAATATCTTAAACTAATTAAAAAATACCATTGCGTATACAAATTTTCATAACAGTATAATATATATTAAAGGTCCCTGTGAATAATGTTTTTGATTTATGACAAAATCGTTAACATCGTTATTCATCGTTAAAATATGTAATTTGTTCATATTCGAAAATGTCTTTAATAATTAAAAAAAATACCAACTTGATCCAAAATTCAAGTTACTATTAGAAACTACGCCCATTATTGAAAATCGAAGTATTTTTAATGTTCCAAAAGGTACCTAATGATTGACAGAAAAGAAAAGGTGCCTAAATATAATATATCATCGTAAAACAAATACATTTATCGCTCAGATTTCAAATTTGTCTTGGTTAAAAATTTATGTTGCGTAAATATTAATATGATATTAATTTTTCCGTAATTTTCTTAGTTTTTCCGTATCAATTTGAAAAGTTTAGAGAATATTTTTTACTCTCCAATATATCAATTAGTTCAGAAAACACTTTTAATGTTAAAGATCAAAGATTTTATAAATGCTTCTAAAAACACATTTATAACAAATTCCTTCTTTCGAATTTTTCTATATGTAAAAATTGTTCTAAATACTTTTTCAAATTACAAATTTTTACTCAAAATAGATCTTAAGTCGGTCTTTTAAGAAACATTTTTAAAATTGTATTTAAATATATTCATTAAGAAGGTATTTAAAATAATTTTTTAAATACTGTTAATTTTACTTATTTAATTATAAAATTAAGTAATATAATTAATTTTCTAATAAGTAATTATAATTATTTAAAATATAAGTATCATTAAAATTTATAATTACTTATTTCATTTTAAGCTGAAAAATGAAAATATATAAAAATTTGTTATATTTGATTAAAAAATAAACGATTTTTAATGAAATTATAAAATAAATAAACGTTGAATAAATTTAATTAATTATAAATAAAATTATAATCAAAAAACAATCTAAAGTATAATAAATAAATCTTTTGAATTTTGAAAATTATTTTCATAAAAGTGGTTAATTTTTTAGTAAAAATACGTTCATGACAGTATTTAAAATACTCTCCAAATATTTAATTTAAATATACGAGATATAGTCAAATACTTTTACTTAAATAACTTACAAACTGTTTAAGTTCTACGCTTTTATTAGTTTTAGAATTTACTTCTATTTATTAATATTTAATACTATTATTGATTATTTATTAGATTTAATAGATTAAAGATTAATGTTTGTTAATTTTATAACTAGATTTAAATTATAAATCATAATTCCAAAATAATAATATCTATTTACCTACATAATTTAAATATTACTTTAAGTTATTATTTTTGGTTTTAAATTATATTTACCGCTAATAAGTAATATCCATATGATACAAAAATAGTTAAAATTTATTTATGCTTATGTTTTTTATTTGGAGATGTAAGTTTATTTCATTCGTTAAACCTTCAAGTCTATGTAAATGTTATGTGTGTGTATGTATGCGTTTGAATTAACGTCGTGTATACCTGCTGTTGTGCGTGAGATTACCGTTGCTGTCGTCAATTTATGTAACGCCGATACATACAAGCTTCTAAATGTGCCAAGCATTAACAGGGCTCACAAACATCGAATTCTGTAATGCATAAACTAATGGATTCTGGGTGTGTAATGGACTTTGATGACAGTATGCCTTAAATAACTGATTCCGGATTATTAGAGCGCTTTCATACTTAATGCCAGTTTTCGATTTCAATATCTTTAACATTAACATGGCCATTACGTTTAACGACAGATGATAAAAACTTATATTATTTCTGACAAATCATCTGGCAAAATAAAAAAATAAAAAACATTTAAAAAACTATAGTTGTATTAAAACTAATAAAAAAAAAAATAATTTACATACTAAAATAATTTTATGATTATTTACATTTCTTTCAATAAAAATTATTTAAAAGGTATTTAATCGATATTTTAGTAAGGATCGTAATTAAAATTCCCAAAAATAATATTATGCATAATTAATAACATAGAATATTATATTTTATAAAACACAGGACATTATAACTCATAAGTATTACAGTAAAATATACATATTCAAATATTCAATTGATTTTTGTGATAATATTATAAATTTTTTGAAAAAATAAGATGCCCTTTTTTATGAATACTATTACAAAATTTCAAACTAAACAATTTTAGTAATATTTATATAAAAATAATCTTACATAATAGAACGTGTTAAATAATTTATGAATATATTTATGTAAACAGTTCAACAGTTTGTAAACATATTCTATTTTATTTAAATCAAATTTAAATAAATGTTTTACACTTTTATATTATTAATATGAATGTAAGTTCAAAATACCGTAGTATAACCATTTCAGGTAATAAAAGAATCAATTCCATTTTAAATAATTAATGGTATTTTCGACAATTTTGTATCTATTTAGCAATAAATTGATTCGAAAGTTCACGCTGCCCGGACGTGGGCAATCGTTTGTAAATTACGACCTCTCCAATTAACCCTGGAATTATTTTTTTTAATGAATAAAGTGATTTTTATTAGTTACGTTCTTTTACTAGCATTCTAATAGTTATATATTTGTCATTATAATTTATGTTTCATTATAACATTCATTCAGCTATATAAATAGTTTACTATTGGTACTTTTAGTTTGCACACTCCATATTTTTGCATGCGTATAGATATTTGAGGGATGTTATATAGTTATTTAGGTACATACAAATAAATAATTATTCAAAAATCAACTTTTTTATAAAACTTAATCGAAATTTAGTAATATGTATACAATGTAATATTATTTTTTACTGAATCTATTAAAATACTAATATTAACTATGAATTTATTTAATTTTTAACTGATATATCTATTTACTATTCTGTCTACAAATGGTTAGCATTAATAATTATTTTATCACAAATAAATTATCAATTTTTACATAAATTTTAGAAGTATTTTAGATTTAGTTATATACAATTTTTTAACTTATATTGGGTCGTATTATATAAAAATACAGATATTCGATTTGTGTAGATATGGTATGTAGGTACATTGTATATAATATATAATAATAATGTTAATTGATTTTTTTCCTTTTATTTATTTTTTACTGTCTGTATTTCGTGTGAAACAGAACATCTGACTTTTATGTGCTCAAATAGATAAGAGTTTTAAATTCGTTTCAAAAGCAATTTTTTTTTTATTTGTGTTCTCTTTTTATTTTTTGCATTTCTACCCAGTATTATTACTGATATACCTAAACGATATTAAATCTTCTGATCCTGAAATTGGCGGCAGACAGATGTGTTCAATAGTTTGTAATGACTAATGACGTCATTTTGTGTTTTGTGAGAAAGAATGATTTGTATCGAATCTATTATGTTTATGTTTGAGTGATTTACCAAGCATGCTAACTTCCAGTTCTTCTTTAATTATGAATTTATCGAAAATCTGAGTTTTGTGATTTTAAGTACTTATAAGCCAAGCTAACATTTTTAAATACTTAAAATTTTGTATGTAATGTATGAAATATTTATCTTATACATTTTTATTAGATTCTGAGACGAGTGTTGAATTTTATCGTCTTACAATAATATAATGTGTATGTGTGTGTTTACACACAGTACTTTAAAGAGTCAAAATTTTCTAGTTCTCTTCAAAATAACCGTTGAAAAATGAGAATTTTTACAAAAATCAATATTTAACAAAATCAATTTTTTTTTTTTTTTTAATTGAAAATCAAATAACCACAGGTGCTTGAATTTTTCACTGAATTTTATAATGATTTCCAATAACTAAATAATACAACTTTCAAAATATTTTGAATATTTTTGAGCTGTTTATAGACATTTAAAATTTTTATTTTTTCTTATAAATGCTGATAAAAAAAGTTATCTTAGATCAAATATGTTTGAAAATTTAGCGCAAGATTTTTCATATGGTTTTCAATTAATTATTAAAAAATATCGAAAATATATAGTTACAATTTTTTTTATAAATGCTTGCATTTATAATTTTGACAACATTTATAAACATTTTAAAAATTTACAAATTATTTTGTAGTTAAATATTTAGCTTTTTATATTTAAGATTTAAAATTTTATTACAAAATTATTCATTGGTTTTTTACTTACATCAAAAAATAAAATTTTTTAAGTATTTAGTTTTTAAGCACGAGTATTCATAATGATTTTTATGTTTAAACGATTAATATAATTTGTTCTTTAGTAAAGAATAATAATATGTTATTAATGAATAAAATAATGGTGAATTAAATGACACTGACTTATATTTAAAAAAAATATGTTCTTATAAAAGATAAATGAATAATTATTTCAACAACTTTATTATAAAATTTTATGATTTTTCTGTAATTCAAATATATATTTAATTTTTGCTTTTTAAATATGGCCATGGCCTATAAAATATTAAAGCCAAATAATCATAATGTAATATGTTCTGAAGTTTTTGCCAAAAAAATATTGAGTATTTATATTTTTTGTTTTTTGTTATATCTTTATAATTAAATATTAAGTATTTATTTTATTTCCTAGATAAAAATAAGTAATTATTTGTAATTTAAAATATTTAAATAAAGCATTTAGTTTTTAAATGGAATACTATTTACTATTTCTGATACATCATACTAATATTAGTTATAAATAAATATTTATGTATACATGATAGTTAATATCAAAGTTATTAATTATTACCGGATATTCGTTGGGTAACCAATTGAATATTTTAAGAAGTATGTAATCACTATTTACACGTAAACGATGACAAACATGTGTTTATTTTAATCTTTATACTTTATTCTACCATAAACATCTCTCAGTCAAAACTGTAAATACTATTTTCTGGAATCAATCCACACATATTTTCTGTGAAAAACGTTTGAAATTTAAAATATGAAGTCTTGCCAACATTCGTGAAATAATAAATTACTTTAAGTTTTCAAAAATAGTAATGTTTTAATCATTATAAACTTAAAATATTAGCTTGTGGTTTTTATAATAATTAGGCATATTTTATTTATTTAATAAACTAAAGATAATCAAACAAATAAATCTAAAAATTATTTAAAAAAAAAAACAAGTTTTTTAAAATATTTTTTTTACCTTCGTAATATTAAGTCAGTAAGCCGTTAGTCGTTATAAAACAATAATTATCACTATTTTTAAATTTGAATGAAAACATGCGTTTTTAATTTAATACTCTGAAGAAAAATATTATTTAAACTATAATGATTTATAAAAATCAAATTTCAGACTAATAGGTTATTTGTTATAATTTTTAAGTGTTTGAAATTTAGATAAGTAGGCCTACATTTTTTGAATTACCCTTGTATCGTTCCATTCCACTCTTTTAAACTTAAATACATATGTATAACTCATAAGCCAATTGTCTAAAAATTAGATTTTAAGTTTTAAAATTGTTAATTTATCGTTTTAAATAAAACCTGCTAGAAGTAGTTACATTTAAAATAATGTTCCAAATATTTTAATGTTTCTCATATTAAATATTATAGTAAATGCTTGAAGTTTTAATTTTGTGTACATTTTATATTGAAGCGTAAAATAGGAAATGGGTTTTCATTAAGCGTTTATAGTTATTTTATTTTAAAATTTATATTATTTCATATTCACATTTCACAATGACATTTTCAAAATATTCAGTGCGTTAGATTCATTGTTATTATTAATATTGTACAGTGAAAAAAAATATTTTTAATTATTAAAAATAATTTATTTTTCTAAACAAAATCATTCATATTTAATAGCCCTATCGGTTATATATAGTGATTTTCTTAAAATTATCATCCTTTTTTTCTTTAATTATGTAATTCAAAATCTGATTTTTGGAATTTTTATATATTATATTAATCAAAGTTTTATAATCGAATACTTGAGATTTTTCGTACCATTTAAAAAGTATCGTGTGGTAAAGCAAACTTTTGTTTTTCAAGTTAGAATTACCTTTTTTACATTTAATTTTTTAGCAGATTTTATATATTTTTTTAAATTTTGATGAAGTAACTTAAATAAAATTCAAAAAAGTACCTATATTTAACAGTTATAGAATTCAGGTTTAGAATAACTGGATTATTAAAAAGTGTAATTGAACATGTTTGCCATCCTGTTTAAGGATGGCTATATGAATGAATGGAGAACATTAGAGAAAAATATTATTAAATTAAATTAGACACGATTTATGATAGAATTTATTTTTATCGTTCATTTTGAATTTCGTTTTTCATAATATTATTTATTATAATTGGTATAAATAATCAATGGTCAAAGCAGCTTTTCTTCGAAATCAAAACGCATAGAACTACTCGTTGGATATTTCACATCATATATATTTATCACGCATACTATAACATATATTTTTGAGAAATGCAGTGATTCACGATGCGTTCACATTAAATCGGAGTATGGGTTTCCAGACCATCTTGTTTATGCACGTATAATCTTTCGTTTAACGTCCACGTAGTTCACCGTATTATCTTCTTCACGGAACACGTCTTCGACACAACGAAAGAGAACCACCCCACTCAAACAGAGATATTACACATCGCACATATTATATGGCCGAAGTTGACATTAGAAAGGTACTTGGTAGTAATAGAGACTTCAAGTAGACTTTATTAGTATGCTTTCTCGTCCAATCGTATTTTTACATTGGAAAGATTAAAAATTTTCTATTATGTCATTTAAAAATTACATAAAAACAACTCTAATAGCACTCGAGTGTTTTATGTTTGTATGCGACATAACTGCATGGCATCAAAAATAATCTATTAACTATAGGATGTTTGTGTTACACATTATTATTGAGTATATAATAAAACTTTAGTATAAATTCATATACTATGAATTATAATATTATTTAATTAGGTATATTATTATATTATGACTTGCATCAAACAAAATATTGTTTATTGTTGTCGAATAAAAGTAACATATATATTAATAAAGTAAACTAAAAATATTAATTTAACAAAAAAATATAAAATATTCTAATTATTTGAATTTGGTTTAAAATAATTAATAATTATTGTTATTATTATGAATACGAGTATGATTATTAATAATATGATAGATTAGCTGAAACATAATATAGTAAAATTATCAAATATATAATACTGTAGTTATAACTTGTTTAAAGATGTTAGAGAGATGTATGATTTTAGGACCATTCATTGTACTGTAGCCTACTGTAAATTGTAATTATTATTGTAATAAAAAACTAAAAAACTAATAAAACAATGTATTTATTATTGTTATAATATTATTTTATTTCAATACCACAAGGATAGAATTACTAAAATAGTTGATTTTTTACATTTTAATATGTGTGTTGGTATTATATACTTGGTAGCTATGGTATATTAATAATATAAGGTGTTTGTCATCCAAATAATATTTATTTGTGAATATAAAATGTGTTACGTATAGGCACACAAGTTATTTGTTTATAACAGAAGAAATATATTTTTTACTTTAGAAAAAAACATTATAAACAAGTTTAAATTTAAATAAAATTATTTTTTTAGTGTAAAAAACGCTTTACTAGGCTTTTATTCTTTATGTAATGTTATCTTTTTAAAATCTATCACATTTTTAAATTATATTATATTGTTTACGGTTAAAATATTTTCGAAAACCCAATAAGTGAATCAACACAGTTTATTTTTTGTTAATTTGTATGTAATCAATTAATGTTACGATGGTAATTTTAGTATGTTTCAATTATAAAAGAATAGTTTGATTTGTATGCGAAAAAAAACTACTGTGTATTTATTTGATATCACCTAATTTATAATTAAACTTATTTTTATAATAAAACATGTTTATATATTTATAGTTAAAAATTACTATTGAAAAATCTTATAAAACTTATGGAACAACTTTGTCGAACACTTAAGTTTATTTTTTTAGAATCTACATTATTAATACAATACTATTAAATTAATAGTATTGCTTAAATTTGGTTATTAATAGTATTAATAACTAAATTTGAGCAATTTCTATCTGTTTTATCCATAAGTCTAAATCTATATTAATCGATTAGACAGTATTAACTGTATTTTATAGTTAATTTGTGAGTATGTTTTTTGACTTACTTCCTCGTGAGTTAAGATTAAGGATCTCTAAGTTAGCCAAAATTGCAAATGGTTGAGTAATTGTTATCTTGTATCATTTGAACTATTGAGTTTAGTTAATGATTGTTTATTTATTACGTATTGTTGTTCATAAAAATTTTATATTTATATTAAAAATATCGTCTAGAAAATTGACAATGTTTTAATGTTCAAAAAGATCAAAAAAAAGGTTCACAAAAAAAAAGAGAGCTTTTCCTTGGTTTTCAGAGTTACAACTTTATAAGTAGTTTATGGTATGTTTATTTTAGCCAATTGGTGATGATGTAAGACATAGGTATTAGTACTCAAATATTAAAAAAGTAATTAAGTAGGTGTCAAATAGTTCAGTTAAATTTAAATCCAAAGATATATCATTGTATACGAAAAACGATTCTGATCAAAATGGTTTATCAGCAAGTGATAATGATTCTTGATACAACTATTACAGTAATTTATATAAGATTAGAGCAGAATGATTAAATTTTTTCCAAAAATATTGAATTAATATTATTATTAGTATTTAATTATTATAATAATATATAATATTATTGTGTGGCTTGATGTGGCGCGGTGGTTAGCCTCAGTCATTAGTATGTTCTGTGATCAAGTAATCGGTCGGCATCGCTAGTTTTCGGATAGATGACATCCGATTTCTTAGTGACGAATCCATGGTGCACAAAATTATATAATACATGTTCTAACCTTACAAACCCTATAGAAAAATAAAATGTACGGTACTTTTTTACACCTAATGGCCTTAGTTGCTAGGTTTAAAACGATCAATAGTAAAAATGTATAACCATATTATATTAACTTACACAACTCGACATTTTAATAACAATATTTTCTATAAATACTGTAAAACAGTAAAATAGATTCATAGCAGGTACACATAAATAGATAATATTTTAAAATAAATCTTTTATTTTTATTAGAAGTATACAATCAACGTCCAAAGGTATAATAAGAATATATATTAGAATCATACACACGAAAAAAAAAGATGCGGGAAGAAAATTCAAATAAATCAAAAATATTATTACGTATAATAACATTCATATTAACGTAAAATACGAAAAAGTTTAACTTTCGAAAAATAATGTTTTTGAATAATTACACCATAATAATTAACACATCGTTATTTATCATATAAATAAGTAATTTCGTCCAAATTGGAATTTAAAATTGTCCATAAAAAATAATTGTTTTTATACATTTTTTAGATTTTATGGTTTCAGAATTAAATATTTATGAAGAATTTTGTATTAAATTTTCAAAATTTAGGTACTAAAAGAAAAGTTTTTATGCATTTTTAATTACAAAATAATGATATAAATATTTGGTAAAAATTTAAAGTATCTATTGTTATTTTTTTGAAATACAATATGATATCAAAAATTGTTTGAGTAGAAATAATTATTCTATGGGTGACTTTAAATGCTGTAAATAGTTAATCTTTAAATGCTTTTACAAAATTAATTTGGCTTTTCCGGTAGATTTTTTTTCTTATATTAGTTACAAAACTAATAAAAACCCGTGTATTCAATTTTTAATTTTAGGTATAAAAACAGAAACTGTTATGTATTTCTAACTACTAAATAGTTAGTATAATTATGAGATTTTGACGAATTTTATTAAATTTCTAACTTAAACCGCTTTTAAAATATATTATAAATATTTTTATTGAAGATTTTCGATATTTTTTAATTAAAAAATAAATAATTTATAGGGAGAAGCTTTAAAATTTATTATAAAGCTCTTCCCTCATTTCTATCTAATAAATAAATGATAATCGAAATTAATAGAAAAAATATTTAAAAAAATTGAAAATTTTATATGTTTATACCTAATAGCTTAAAAATTGTCAAGTATTTGAAAATTTGATCATTAATAGAAAATTTTAATATCAAAATTTGATGGAAATTATTTCAAGTATCTACAATAATTCATCTTTGATCTTTGTAAAAAAAAACAGAATCAATTTTGACAAAAATTTTATTTTGGTAAAAATTCCTGTTTTTCCTTTATTTTTATTTTGTTTTTTCTCAATTATATATGCATATCAAATACTTACTTAATTTTAATTATTCTTCATACATTGATTCATTTTTTTATTTCTGTACTTTTATAACTATGGTTCGAATCTTTTTAGTATGCATTTACAATTCGTGTTTAATGACATTCTTTAACCACAATAATGTAATTTAATGATTCTTAATTTTTCATTGAAAATGCCACTTATTTTTTAAATT
Source organism: Melanaphis sacchari (assembly GCF_002803265.2). Lineage (NCBI taxonomy): Eukaryota > Metazoa > Arthropoda > Insecta > Hemiptera > Aphididae > Melanaphis > Melanaphis sacchari. The sequence goes on along the minus strand of NW_020271554.1, from coordinate 946,738 downwards.
AAGGATTTCCTATTTAATTGTATTGTCATTAAGTACTTATTTAATTAGTCTATCAATGTGTTTTTCCAAATGAATATGCTAATAGAAATTATAGTACCTATAATTACTCTAAAGAAGATAATTTGCTTTAATGTAATTATTTATATAATTTATTTCTATATTGTGTGCATTGTATAGTATTTTGAGATTATTTATATTTTATGTTCATTAATTATTATTTATTAGTTATTAATATTTTAAATTAAACTGTAAATTGTTTTATTTTATATAATTATTGCTGAATCTTCTTCGAATTGTTGATAATTAGTTTACATTTAATATAATTTGTTATTACATATTTATAATATTCAAAAGTATTATAGATTATAATTTATAAATTAAACTATAATATAGGAATATATTAGTTTTACAATGGTTATTATCATAATATTTTTCTGGTTGTATGATTTATTATTATTTTAATATCACAACACATTTTTAATCTATATTAAGACGAAATTGTAAGAAACAGATTAAATTAGAATATTCAATTATCTTGTATTAACTAATTAGTTAATTAAACTATTGGTTTAATTTAATTTGAAAATATTTTAAAGAGTTGAAATGGTTTAAATAAGTGTAATTTAATATAATTAATTAAACTATTACGTTTATTGTTAAAGTTGTGTATAAATTACTGAAGAATTGTTTTGACTTTGACGGAAAATTATGTTTAAAATAAACTCTCTTGTTTTAAGGATAGGGTAGGCACACCGTAGTTTTTTAAATGTTCTTACTTAATTATTTTTCCCACGGCTTATTTTGTTTGAAATTTATTACATTTTAGACAAAATGATTACGCAATACAAACCATTGGCTATTGTTTAATACTCGTATTATTTTATAATGACTAATGGTGAGAAATTATATTGACTTAGAACTAAGATTCAATGATCTTGGGTAATAACCGTGTAACACATTTGTGATTTAATGGTTTATAATATTAAACGTTTGTTAATACTGAAATAATTGAATACATTTTATGTAAGTGCTTACTATTTTGATTTCTTTTTTATAAAAATATTCAACTATACGTCTTTATGATATTAATTTGTGTTTCAAATTTAAATCTTATTTTTAAATAACGCTTCATAATTATTGTACTCGTACTTAATAAAATGTAGCTACTAATGTTAAATTAATAAATTAGTTATTTATTATTTTTATGAAAAATAAATAAACGTGAGTTATTAAAAAATAAAATATGTGATGCAATATTATATTCAATAAATATATTATAATTCTAAATAATTCATCCAATAAAAAATAAATAAAATAATATAATTACTCGTAATTTATTTTATCAATTTTAATGTGTATTATAAATTTAGTATTTATTTTAATTCATTTATTGAACTTAATTAGTATTTAAAAATAATTGTATTCAATAGGTAACGTATGTATAGTTTTTGATTTTGTTTTTAAGATTTATTTAAAAATACATGACTTATCAAGTGTTCTTTTAGCTTTGGTACTTAAATATTATACATAAATAATAAAACCGTTTAAGAATATTTTCCAATTAGTTAATTGGAATCTTCTCAGTTGTTAGTATATCAAGGGGGGACTGAAACTGTTTTCATGACTTGCATAGCATGTTGGCGTCATATCTGTATCTTATAGTAACCTTTTATAATATTTCATAGTATAATTTAACTTTATTGTATTATATTTATATTATCAACATATCTAGTCTTTATTCATTAATAAATGTAAATATATTTGGTACTCATCAGTCATCACGTCACCTATTACAATTTAAAAGAAATAAAATGTTTCTTTTTTAATTGTTTATAAAAATAAATAGCAAAAATGATTACATAATAAATATTATTAGTATACAAATAATATAGTAAATTATTATTTTTTCTGTGGTTTCTTAAGTTTTTCAACGGTTTTAGATTTTGAACAGTCAATGAGTGATGAATGTATCGATTTTACAATTTTTTTTCTTCATAGCCTATAAATGGTAGAAAAAATACTTAGATCTTTACGTAATTTTGAGGATGGTTTCTGATAACTAGTTGGTTTTATTTCGTATATTAAATAGGTTAAAATTTGAAAATTTCCATTATTTTTCAAAAATTGGGAAAAACAATTAAAATAATTAAGAAAAGATAGGAATTTATACAAAACCAGTTTTCGACCAAATCGAATAAAATTTAAAGACGTAATTTAAAAACGAGTAATTCTAGATATTATAATTTTTCACAAAATATTAATATTATTATTGGTTTGTATAAGTATACGTAAAAAACTTTTTAATTGATTTGACACTTTTTTAGTTTTTGAGACCTTTATTGTCGTTAAGATATTAAAAATTTTTGATTTTTTTGTTTTTAAGTATAATCATAATATTTTTTATTAAGTATTTGAAAAAAAAATTGTTAAAATCGTGAAAATTTTTAAAGTATTTTGTGTTTGCAAATTTATAGTGTTCAATTTTTTTAGCATAAACTTTAAAATTTAATACTAAAAATGTGTGTTTTGATATCAAAAAATCTAAAAAATATATAAACTTTTACTTGAAGTTCAAATTTAGACAACATTTTTTATTTAAATAAAAAAATTATGATTTTAGTTATTTTAATTAATAATTCAAATTATTTTCTTGGTGAATTATAAAATTGTATGTACTTATATTATGATTTATAAACACAATGAAATTGTAAAAATATTTAAATTAATTTTACATATTTTAACTTAGTTTTTTTTTTTTTTTTGTGGAAGATTGAGTTAAATTCATGATAATTTTGAATGTGTATAATAATGTTGCTGCTGACCACTCTTAATTAGGCTTATCATAACATTCGTTAGTTGTTTTTGTAAAACCGATATATGGTTTACTAAGACGAACGACAAGTCGACAAGCCGTTAGGTCTTGAGTGGACCATTATAATATATAATCATTGTATGTACGGCTACTGCCATCGTAACCACCATATCGTGATCTTGGAGACCGGAAACGATAGTATTACGTATATAACTAAATATTCTTGTACTTACCAACCGGAAATCAAACACTGGTAGGTATTAGTGTCTTACTAGGTTACTGAGCCGTATTGTATTCATTGAACATTGATACCATTATTATAGTCGGTGTTACAAATGCTTCAAATATATGTAAATTATAAGTAAGAACTACCAAGATTTTAGTTTAATAGGTATATCGTATAATAACTAAAATCAGTGGTGGATGATATAAAAAAAAAAATAATATTTTTTTTTAATGTGCTGTTGGATCACAGTAAGAGTAAAAATTATAACCAGATGTTAATCAGAAATTTGACTTTTTGATAATGAAATTAAAGTGATTCATTTATCATACCCCAATTTTTGCTTTATTAGTTAATGAATTTATTAAAATAATGGTTCTTAAAATTATCAAATTTACGTAATGACCATGTTTTCAAATATTAAAAATTTTAATTGCGTACTTAGATTATTTTACTCTATTTAAAGAATGTCTAAATTTAAACTGCTTCATTGTAAAGAATCTGATAAGTACAAACAAAATTATTACATTTTCTAAAATTATAAATATTACAGTATAAAAAATATATACCATTATTCATTATATTTTGATTGTATTTTACGATTAAATATTACTTTTTGTATATAGCCCAATAAACGAAGGTTATTTTATACAACGCCCGAATATTGTAGAAAACGCCCAAATTGTATATGTTGGCCGTTACCTACACACATAACACACACACACACACATACATACATATATATATATATATATATTTAATTAAAAAAATAAAACTAATATTAACGAGTGATATTAAAACTAAAAAAAAAAAAAAAATTTACTTATTATAGTATTAGGTATAGTACATTCTTCATGTTCATGATTATTAATTATTTGTAGACAAAAATGCATGAATTAATTTACATTTGGTTGTACATTTTAGACAAAACTTATATTATTTTTTAAAGACTGAACATTTTTCTTTAGTACTAAATAGCTTACAATAATATTTTTATATAATGGTATTTAATACGTATTTAAACATTTTGCAGTGAAATACTTAATAAGAAATGTTATAATTCTTTGAAATTTTTAATGAAAAGTACTTAATAAAATTAAACATTTATTTAATAAGCGTTTATTAGATTTATTCCTGGAGAGATTTTATAACTTACATATTTTCATTCATTTTTATAGTGTAATTATTTTTGTTTTTGTTTTTTTTTTTTTTTTACCATGAAACGTTTGGTCATATATAGACATAAGGTTTTATTTGAAAAATACAAACCTAACTTTTATAACAAACTATAATATTATAATATATAACTACGAATTGTATGCATTTTTTTTTTATTTTATATAATTTATATAACTACACCTGCAGATTAAATAGTAATAACTTATGATGTTTCATGTTCGAAATTATTTAAAAAAATTACACGTATAGCTGTACGAAAGGATCAACCTAATGGTGACCCTTTTTATTTGTTTATTATTATTAGTATTTATTAGTTATTTAATAAGTTTATGCCATTTTTATTACTGGCGTATTCAGAATTATCAGGTAGTATGGTGATTAATGCCATATTTTAAGGAGCTTGTGTAAATGCTAGTACACTTTTTGTTTTTCCTTTAACAGTTTTTAGATGAGCATGTATGGCAAAGAATTCGTTATTTTTTTTTTCTTAATGTTATTTTTCAAATTGGGAATTCCAAAATGTTCTCATAATTGGAAGTCATAGGTTCAGATTGATTTTAGAAGAGATTTGTTCAATAATAATTCAATGTTTAAGTTAGTAATATTTATATTTAAGCTTAAAGTTTAGTTATAGTTTTTTTGGTTTTAATATAATTAGTTCAAACATATTGGCGATCAGAATTATAATATTAGTAAAAAAAAACTAATACAATATTATGTTGGTAGGTAGTAGTTGTTTGCGCTAAAATCCTTTTTAATGTGTTATGTGTAAGTATATACATACTTAACTAATATTTCAAATATTTATCGATTATTTTTATTTTGTTTGTATTAAATTAATTAATAAATGAGCATGTTTTGTGGGCAAGAAATGTCGATTCTCCTTAGACACTTCTCATATACGTATTATATTAATGTAATACTTTTGTATTATATTTTTATGGTTTATTACATTATCATTATTATATTTGTCAAATATTATTATTTATTAAGTAAATTAATATTGTACACTAATTATTTAATAATAAACATAATATTATAATGTATAAATCCTAAAAAATTATAAAATTTGTATTGTTTTATATTTAAAATACTAAACTTGATCTAAATTTGATACTTTATATCAAATATATATTTTTAATTAGTTTCTGCGCATATGCATAGGTTAAGTTTGTTTATTTGAAATTAATAACGAATGTTTTTATTAATGAATTAAAAGAAGTTCATTTTATATTTAAGTTTTTGAATCAGTGATTAATGCACTATATTTGCAATTAAAACATAGGAATCAATATACACATGAGAAAATACACAATAATTATATGTATATACATATACATTATACTTAAATTTTAGATTTTGAATGAAGCGAAGCATATTTTATTGGTTTTACAGTGTCTTATACCTATTTATGTTTATAATTTTTCATGAAACGTTTCTTGGACAGTAAGTTCTTAAATAGTTGTTTGTGATACATGATTTATTTTATTGATTATGAATCGAGCACTTTATTGTTTCTTTGAAAAATTAAACTCCTGGTATAAAATTAATTTAAACAGATGGAAAACACGGGAGTTAATAATCGTTTTTTAACTGAATTTCAATTAGAATCATTTTTTAAATGCGATAATTTATTATTTCTTTAAAATGTAATATCTTAATGCGCTTTAGATACCATAATATATAAAATTATGTAATAGTACTCAAAGGCAAGCTTATCTGTTTGTATACACTTGTTTTAGCATTTAGGTTGTTATAAATCAATAAAATGTATTATAATTAAAATATTAGTAATCAAGAAATGGCATCAACCAAATATATTGAAATATTAGATTTTATGAAAACACATATACCAATATGTAGTCATTTAAGTGGTATGATAAATATTTTGTATTTGTAACAGGAAGTTCAATATTATAAAATATTCAATTTTTATAATTAATATTTTAAAATTTGATACAAAGTTTCTTTTAATATTATATAGTTGACACTGAATTTAAAATTCAAAATTTTTATAAGACATTTTAAGAATAAATAAACAATATTCATTTTATTTTTAAATATAATATTATTATTATATATATATATAAAATAATAACGATTTTAGTTAATTTTTATTCAAAAAATTTGGAACTTTCATTTAGTGTATTAATATTATTATATTTTATAAACAAAATGATATTTAAAAAACAATACTTATTGCCTACTTATTCTGTATATCCATTCACACTATTAAGTCAGTATTGACTTAGGCTTGCAAAGTTATATTAATGTTATGATTATAACGTTATACTTGACAAAAAACGATTGAAATTTTTAAACGTAATTATAACGGTAAACAATAAACATAAATAATTAAATAACACAAAACAAAACGCAAAACGTTATATATACATATAGTGTATCATAAAAAGAAATAATTAATTTCTAATTACTTAACAGTTATAAATTATAAAATATACTTAAGTTTTTAATTCTGAATAACGTTAAACGCAAAAGTTGAGTAACGATAAACTCAACATTTATATAACGTTTTAATTATATATAAAAAAATATTTTTTTTTTAAATGTAAGCCCTGGACTTAGGTTAATAACATGTAATAATTGAATATTAATAATTTAAAGCGTACAATATTTTCGGCAATTACAAATTTAATCTATCGTATTACTAATAGTGAAAAAATTATATCATAAAGTTTTTTGAGTAGTAGGTATATTCGCCTATTTTTGTTAAGAATCGTTTTTCAACGCAATGATTTATAAATTAATTACAATTTAATATATAAATAGTTCCCTACTCGATAATGAGGTAAATTTGAGAATTACTATACTTCACAGTGGTTGTTTACTTTCTCTTTTTTAAAACTAATATTTTTATTTTTACTTAGTACTTATGTTATTGGTGATGTTTTATTTTCTGAAAATATCTCTGACTGGAGGCACTTAAATAAATGTTTATGGCTTAAATCGTCATTATACCTATATAGGTATTTCTATATAGAAATCAAAACAATTTGGACATTAAGACAAATTTGCGTGTTTTTGACGGACCGCTAATGAAGTTGTGTTTTGACATTCGAATTACATGGGGTAAACTAAAACAAGTGACCCTACGGTTTAATGGTTATACTTCACTGTTGTTTTGTTGAAATGTGAAACTATATATTTTACATTTACACAGCTAAATGTTTCCCTTATAGTTTATAGTTTATGCAATACATACGTAATCAAAAAAATTAATTATATTATTAGGTTAAAAAAGTATAAAAACCTTAACAATAAAATGAACCTAGAAACTATAAAGTGAACAAAAATTTAATTAATATTTATTTATGTTTTTTATTTTATCCATGGTCAATGAACTATATAAAAAATAATTTATTTTTATTTTATCAATAAGTAAAATATTTATGTTATTTATTATTTTTTTTTTTTTGATGTACCTTTTTATTGTTTAAGTGATGATAAGTAAGATAGAGCGGTAATAAATAATTAATTTTATGAATTGTATATTTTTAATTCAAAATTCAAATATTTTGTAAAATGCAATTTTAATCATAGTTGTTATAGCTACTATTTATTGTTTTCAACAAATGCAAATTGACAGGTGTCAAAACTTGAAATTGCCTAATCAAAAAAGTCACTAATTATTAAAACTTTATATTTTATCCATACAAATTGTACCTACGTATGGCATAAATAATATAATGTTATTTGTTAATAATTACTGATAATTAAAAGTTTTCCTATGTTGTTATTTTATAAATTATAACAAAATAATTAAAATCAGTTTTACTGGAAACAGTAAATATAAGCCATAAATTAAAATATTGAGTATTTACCAATAGTTTATAATTTGGTTAAAAATATAATTATTTTCCCATGATGTTTATTACATTTGTTTGATATTTATTTTAGGAGTAATTAATAATATTAAATTTGTAATTATTCTAAATTATTTATTTATAGAGTGAAAAAATATAAAATGTTTTAAATTAACTTTGCATCAGAAAATATACATGCTGTTAATTAAAAATAAAACAACAAATATTAGTTAGCTAATATCGTTGTGTAATTGACTCCTATATGACCTTATAGTTTTTTTGATTTAATAATTTAAATTAAAATTTGTTTTAATTTTATCTTGACTAGTTCAATATTATAAAGTTGATTTTTATTGACTTAAATTTAAATTAAGCTCGGTTTTTAAAATCTTTCATAAAAATTTCTCAAATTAAGTTTCTAATTTTATTTTATTTTTTTGCTTTTTTTATTACCTTGGCAATTGTCCTGTAGATTATGTACTTTAAATCTTAAAAATATCTAAATTTATGACCACCGGCAGTTTTTCATTTAATAATCTGTGATAAGTATACATATTTATTTTAAAATTTTCATAAGTTTTTGGTAAAATGACTTCAACTCAGTATGGTTTTTCATATCATTAATTTAAAATTGAATACTCTTAACTTATTGCTTAAGTTTTATAGAGTTAAAATTGTGAAAATAAAAATGTAGAAACAAAATAAACTTATTATTATTAATTAAAAATATAATAGTATTTATATTGTAACTATTTAAGTGTGATAATCACTATCATAATATCAAATAAATAGTTGTACTTGGTATATGTCAATTTGTGTGGAATTGATATAAAAAATATTATTATTCCTAAAACCAATAATTTTTTTTTTTTTATTAGGTACGTACCAATAATAATACATGCCGTTCATATAATATAATTATTGCACTGGCTATATTATATTGATGCTACGATGGGAAATAGCTGACAAATATGAATCCGAAACCTCTCGAACGAAATCGTCGTGGCGGGGCTGGTCGGTATTAAGCAGAGCGTCATATTAATATATATATATATACATATATATATATATATATATATCCGTGTGGTGAGTACGTGACGCTGACAAAAGGTTAGAGCGCTTTCGTTGTTCGGGAATGAGTAGGGGGAAGGGGGGGAGTTGGCGATATGAAATGAGAGAGACGCAAAAAGTATATATAAAAAAAAAAATTGTTTCATATCAAATCAGTACAACAGGAAATAATGCGGTTTTACCGTGTGTGGTATATATGCGTATAAAATGTAGACGGGAAATGCCGCCGTCATAAGGGTTTTACGCGCGAAACACGAAACGTTCCGGAACCGGTGACCAGGTATATTGCGTTACATTTTGCGGCGCGCGTACTATGTATATGCTGAGATATACGCGTGGTGAGTATACACTATACAGCCCTCCGACTGTCGACCGCTCACCGCCGTCCGTCGGTAATAACTGCGACGTTTTCCCAGTAAAATATGAACCCTTAGAAATTCATACGCGTCATTATATACACGGTGAAGATGCGGTGCTGCGGGTAACTTTGAGTGGTGTATTTATTATATATTGTGTAGTATGAGTAGAATGGAACTGAAAGTGTACGTTATACAGGACAATCCATTTAACGTACTACAATAAATATAAGTTTTTTCTGACGAATCAATAAATCAAGACAGATGACAATATTTGCTATTATAATATAAATATTTGAGGAATATACTAATATTGTTATTGTGATTATATTATAAGTTTTAAATATAAGTTTTAAATTAATCACCTGTATTATAAATTTCATGTTATAAAATAATAATGTTTTCTTAAAACTTAAATATATAACTATACAACGTTTTATCTTTATATAATATTATATACTTATAAGATCTTATAAGAATTAAAAATATATGTGAAGTAAAACAAGATTGCGTTTAACTACCTAATCTTGAAAAAAAATAATATATTAAAAGCGCTTATTTTTAAAACATAAATTAGAAAATCAGTGCACATGTAATATGAAATATAATATCATCACTATATCAGTAAAATGTGTTTATTTTTTCTCGTTTTTTTTTTTGCATTTTGACAAAGCGCTGCAGAAAAATGAAAAATAAAAATTTTTTACAAATCCTGCGAGTACACTTTAATAATTACTTATACTCATATTATTATACAGTACACACTCATTAGTTAAATTACCCGACTTCGCCTGTGTGTATTTTTTTTTTTCAAATAGGAGTATTGGTGTACGCACGATGCATGATATTATTTTTATCGATAAGTTTCTCGGAAAAATTCATATCTACACGCCGTAAGGTCGGTATGGGTATAGGTTGCGAGTAGCTGAAAACCCGTGTGGTCGGCCGCCGTGTCGTACAATATGTATTAATTAGCGAATAATTGAAATTATTAATTAGTCCACTCAAACGCAATATTTTTAAAATCCTTTCTTATTGCATGGTAAAAGTATTAGAGGAACCACTATTCCAAATTTCAAGTTCATATAGGTTGAGTGGTTTTCGAGATACAGCGATCGGTGAATGAGGTATTTGGATTTTATGTGTACTTGTATAGATTTATGTATGCATGTATAACCTGTAGTTATCTGCAGGTTCCTTCGTTTATTTAATGCACCATTCACTATGATACCTGTTAAAATATTTTTGCATACATTATGTTTTATTGTGTATAATATTTTTTTGTGTATGAACTTCATTACTCAAAAAAAGTTTTTTAAGATCGTTTTTATTGTTTCATATGTTTTTAAAATATATCACGAATATTTTGATTTATCTAATGTAGATTATTTTGCATTCAATTAATGTTTAAGATTAAAATGTAATCGATTTTGTACGATTTTACATCAATTACATCATGTTATTACAAATTCTTAATTATATTATTTAAACAGTTAGAATATTTTAAAATTAATATCTATAATATTTTAATATGTTAATAATACTAGTCTATAATATATGTAGCATTACTCATATTTTTTTTGAACTGATAAAAAAAAAGTAAAGTTGTTAAAAATTAAAATTAGTTAGAACTGTCGGCTATTTAATGGGTCTGGGAAAACGCAAGAAATTTATATTTAATTACGTAGCACAGCTACCATACATATAAAAATAAAATCAAACCATTTAAACGATAAAAATTACATTATAATAAAAATGATCATGCTATCTGTAGAATAATCGGATATGGATAATTATTTTTATTTAAAAGAGTAAAACATTATTTAAATAGTATTACATTTTATTTTTAATTAACTTTAAATAATGCTAATAACATATATTTTAAAATATTTAAAGGTTGTAATTTGTAAGGTTTATTATAACTTTTAAAATAGAAGTTTTAAGATCTAAGTCTAACAGGTCTTCTTATTTCAAAAAAAGAAAAAAATTATCAAATTATAACTTTTTTATGAGACGTGAGAGTTTTTCTTGTAAGATATATTTGTGTATGAATAACGTGTAAGTTCCGACGCTTAATAAAAATGGTGACGTAAATTTTATATGTGCTTACATGTTTTGTACCTTACACAGATGAAAGACACTTAAAAAAAAAAAACATTCTAAAATCTATTTATAATATCAAATCTATATTAATTGATTATCATAGTTTATACAATTATGAACACATTTAATGTTTAGTTTTTGTTCATGTCAAATAAAAAGTTTAATTTTGAACAGTAAAATTAAGTGATTACATTTTAGGATTTCTAAAATATCCCACCCTCTTAGAGATATTTTTATATAAATCGTCAAATACAAATATGTTGTTAGTTTTACTTATCGATTATAATGGAAGTATATAGTTTATATAATGGGTAGATTTTTGTCAAAAAATAATGTGTATTATACCAATTTTCATTAATACTTTTCTAATTATTAATAATTGATTTATCATTATTTATACCTTTTATTAAGTTCTTCTTAGAACTAAATAGTTGGCTGTTTTTTACTGACTTATTATAAACTTTTATCAACCACTTTTTTTAATGGGTACTAATTAGGATTTTTGAGGATTATTAGATTTTTCTGAAATTGTAATTACAAAAAAAAAAAAAAAAATTTGAAAGAATTAGTTTGGTTATTGAAATATATTCATAAATTTTATATTAATAACTTTTGTAGATTATTAAACATTTTATTTTTATTTTTATCAGTTTGTCACACTAGGAAATCGAACATGTGAACTTATATGTTATATTATTTTATAGTTAATAAATAATAAAAATTATGAGATAAATATATAAAGTAAAAGTTGTTTCAATCCAATATCATAAATATCCTAAAAGTTTGGTAAGGTATGTGTGTAACCTCTTGGGTATCATATAAAAGAGAAATGCCTATGTAACAATACTTTGACTCAACTGAATCAATATTGCTGATATTTTATATAAGTGTCTAATCTGACAATAGTACTTTACAGATAAAGTAAAAGTTTATGACTTAAACCTGTCAAAATTCTTTAAAATCTTCATTTGTGATTGTCACTTTTTCATCATGCTATTTTATTAACGTTACTATATTATTGCATTTTAAATAGGTAACTTAATAATGTTTAATAAATCATGCATGAAAATGAATGACTTTATATGTCTAATAAATTATTTTTATGATTGATGTCTATAATACTTATAATTTAAAAATTAAAAAGAAAAATTACTCGATAAGATTTTTTTGTTTTGGATCTGCCATAGAAATTGTTAATTAGAATTTGTGAATATTTTTTATAACGATTATTCGTCACCAGTAGTATAAAACCAAATTTAATAGGTAGTTAATATACATTTTAATTTAAGTGCAGAAAGGTAGAAAGCTTAAAAATATAATGTGATATTCAATATAATAATCATTATTAAATGTTTAACTGTAAATTTTCTAGTTATCACAGATTTTAAATGCATACTATATAGTGTATAATATGATAACTGTTAATTACTTTATTTATATTAACTTGTAAAACTTTTGGCCAGTGTATTAATTATTTACATACCTTAATATATTTATTAATGATAATAGCCAATAGAAATATGTAATAATTAGAGCGCGGATTTCTATGCAATTGCGTATTTTTTCCCTTTTACTTTTTTTTTTTATACTTTTGTCAGTTATCTTCACGAATCATAACAATTATTAAAAGTATTTCAATAAAAATAATAGGAGGGAATAGTTACTGCTGCGTCTTTAATTACTAAATTTCATATTCGGTATATTAAAATATTGTAATATTATACTTCGTTAGAAAATATTTAATTTATGAATGTAATATTTATTTTAGTAATATTGTATAAATCGAATGAAAATAATTTAGATTTCTTAAATCATAATACAATATACAGCATGGATTATATTATTACTAGATTTAAAGTACCAATGTACAACGATTTTAAAGGTATACATAATATTATAATTTCGTTGTGGTTGTGCATTATTAATCCTATTGCAGACTGAAACCAAACTGTGTTTGTATTCAATTGTAAAAACGTCATATTTTTCGTGGTTTAATCTTATAAGGCATTGTACATAATCAAAAGCTTCTGTTTTCAGAAATAGTAATCGAAACAAGTCTGTTCGATCATTCAATTTATGGTTTCAATTAGCAACGGAAATGCAATTAATTATCCCCGAGTAGACTTTGGTTGGAAACAAAAAGTCGCACAAATTATACGGTAACTGTACAACAAAATTAGCTGGATTCCATATTCATCATTGTTATTTAGTAATTAATGCGTTCAAAAGCAATGGGAGTTTTTAATTTATCGCACTCTATAATAAAGTATTTGAGGTAACTCTGGTCGTATGCCGATACCAAATTTTATTCGTAATTCGTAAATACACTATTATATAAGCTTACTATTCTCGATACTGTATATATTAAAAAAAATTTAGTAATATATTAATTTCCTTTATAATTTGAATATAGTTTAGAGCTTTTAATTATATTTAAATAAGAATTCATGACTTAAATGTTTATAATAATAATAATAATAAAAAAAAAAAAAAAAAAAAAAAAAAGAAGAAACAATATACAATTATCACGGATAGGTGATTTGTGTATTATTTTAAAATACTGTAAATAAAATAAAATAGATCTTTAAAAATATGATATAAATAAATAATTTAATATATTACTATTGTACAAAATAATAGTTACAAATTATCAATGTAATATATATTATAATTGATAATATTTGTAACGTTTTGCTTTATCTGTTATATCTTATAAAATGTAAATAATACAATTTCATTAAATTCAAAGACATAGTAAATATTTGCTTAAAAATTTGGTTTTCTGGGAGTATATTTAGCAGTGAACGACGTGATGACAATGTTGAGATTAGGTAACAACACACATTAGTCGTTAAAAATTAGGAATACGATTTCATAAATAAAATTTAGACAGCCATAATTTTGTATAGGATGTATTTATTATTTTTATCAAATATCTGGTTATTATTTAGGGGCATTTTTGTTTAAAATATAATATTATTGTGGTATCCGATGATTCTATAAATTTTAAAAACCATTTGTTTTTACTGTAATCATACTATGGTAGTGATTTAATTAAATTTTTACAATTATCACCTTAGGTATGTATATTATTAAATTGTAAACCAGTTTACATTTACAAAAAAACAAATAAAATAAACCAGGTAAAATTCATGTTATTAAATATTAACTAACTATAATATGTTATATTTTATAATCATTTTCAAAGAAATTTGTTTAATATTGTTACTTTTTCTGTAAAGATTCTAGAACCAAACGTTAAATTTTAAGACACCTTTATAAGTCATTAGGTTTTGAAAAAAATGAAAAATACGATCGAAGTATGCATACTGTTAAATTAACTTCAAGGTCGTAAAAAAAATACTTTAAATAATTGAAAATGAATGCATTTTAATTTTTTTTTTTTATTTAATAAATAACATGAGAATATAGGTTATATCATGGTATTATGTACATCAGGTATTCGTCATTGTTTTTCGTATGCGTTCATAAAACATTAAATTTATAATAAATAATTTCAAAAACGTGTGTATATTAATTTATATTTATAACACTACAACATTTATTAAATTAAATTGTTAGACTAAATAATAAATGTTTTTATTTAAACGTTAATGTAAAATAATTTTAAGTTATCCAATATATTTATTATCTATTTTATAATTTTATGCATGTTTAAATATTTGTCATTCTTTTAGAAATTATATGTCTTATATATTGAGTACCTTTGTATTTTGTAATTGTTCTCAAAAAAGGATACTTAATAGTTAATAAAAATATAAAGTTCCATAATATAAATTTTATAATTGATTTTATATTTGTTTAACTATAATTGTATACTATACATAACAAATATTATAAAAATATATGTAATGGTACTATCATATTAATTAGGTTGATTAAAAAACCACGGTGCTATGATTAAAAAAAAAAAAAAATTAAAATAATAATTTTGATTAAGTTTACTTGTTAAAAATTTGATAAAAATAAACCAAAAACATTTAAAAATAATATATATTTCACGCATTTTATGGACAAAAATTATGATTATCTATATTTAAAATGTACATTAAACGATAATTATATTACATTTTTATGAACTGTATACTTTATAAAAAAAAAGGCAGTTCATATGGTGTTATTGGTATCATACATAAATAAATAATACATTATATTTAATTGAATACCTTCATAGATTTAATACATAAATAGATAGTTAACATAATTTAAAAGTTTAAGTATAAGCATAAATGTAGTATAAAAGGTGTCCTTCTCAACAATCCATTAAGCATAATGCATTTCGTATTCGTTTTAAGAAATATATTATGTAGTTGATTTTTTTATTGTTTGATACAAAATTAAATTTGTTATTTTATTTTGTACAGACTGACTTAATCATTTAGTCTACTCAGTAGAGTACTATGTCTTTTTGAATTAATTATGGATTAATGTGTTTTTCAGAATTTATACTTTGAATTGCTTTTTCACATTAGTATTCTTATAAATCGATAAATATTTATTACTTAATGTGGTTTTAAATCAATCACTTTTTAAAATATAAATAGACTGGAACAAAATCGAACATTTTACATAAATACCTATTTTAACCAACGGTAATAATATTGAATGCGTAATTTATTTTCATAAGTTACAGTGCATTATTATTTATATTTGGAATAAATAATTATTTTAATAATATATTTTGTGTGTCTTTGGTCGGATTTTGAACAAACATATTAAGCACATAATTTATTGTTTTTACGACATCACGATATAAAGGTTGCAATGGTGATGGTGCATATGTGCAGTGCAGTGTTCATACATTGTGGTTCAAGTAGCTTGATAGTGTTTGTATGTTATTATGACGTGAATTGTGTATAAATATATATAATGTAAAACGTAAATGCATATGTATTAGGTATATAATACATCGTCCTAAGACAAATCGCAAAACAAACAAATCGCCAGTCGTTTTTCTTTGTCTGAGCCAGAAATCCGCTTAACCGCGCCGTATTGCGGATGACCGTTTTGAATAATTAACCGACCTTATAGAAAGCGGAAAATATATACACGTATAGAAAAAAAAAAAAAAAAAATTTTAAAAAAAGTAAATAAAACTACCCCTATAGAACAGATGACGCGTTAGACAGTAGGGCAAGGTGGGGGTTGTTTTGGTAGGCGATGTTTGTAACGAGTAAAGTGGAGAAGGGATCATTTTGGCTCTTGCAGACGTAGTCTCTCCCTATTGCCGCCCGCCCGCCGCCTTTACCAAACCGGGTATACATGTATATAGTGTATACAGTGTCGACAGCACACTACAACTATGGCAGTGGCGCCCGACAGTCAGGCGACCAGCTTCACCCTTTAGCAGTCATCCCTCTGTGTCGTCCCTGCTACCCCGTGCGTCCGGAAAAACCTACGTAACGCCACCAATGTCGTGTATGTATGTATATATATAATATTGTATATGTATATAATATTCTATAATATATATATACACAGTCAGAGCCAATTGAAATTGGGTACACGGGTCATGACTGAACAGCGGCGGCGTCTACGACGATATAATGCCATAGCCCATAATACCCATGGTAATGTCACAATAATATTATTATGTTGTATTATACCTACTGTTAGATATGACGTGTGTATAAGGCATGCGTGAGTGGCTTCGTGGGATTTTTGATATTATATCAAGTACATGTTACGGTTATTATTGTTGCTGTACATCATTCATTTTACCAATACTTGTGATGTTCGTTGGGTAAGAAACATTGAGAGGATGGAACATAATGTACATATTATAGACATTTACACGTTCAACGGCTCAGCCGTTCAATATCGTAATTTATTCGTGTGATAGACTTCCCTTACCTTCTTACGGCTATTAATTTCATTAAAATCACCCCTCATATTTCATAAGAAACTAAATTATACACCACGTATTTCTAGCTTTAATCAAAATCTGATTAAAAGATTTGGTAGCGTGGTGCTCAACTTAAATCAGCGGATTCGCTCTATGGTTGAAAGGGGGGGGGGGTATTATACCCATAAATAATTATCTGTTACCAATCTACATCTATGATATATTATTTGTATAATTACTTATAAGAGTAAATTATTTATTATAGTATGTTTAATTATATGTCGATGTTAGAGTACAGGTGAGTGAGGGTAAGGATTGAGAAGCGTTCTAAGCGTTTGGAATATTACCTGGGAATTGAGCGATTAAGTCAGACCCTTCCAATCAAACAGTGGTCCAATTGACAGAATAGATATGTAGGTACATTCATTTCGAAATAGGTTTTTGCCCACGTAAGCTTCTGGACTGAGTCTCTCGTAATTTTTTTTTAATCTAAAAGCAAAACGAAAAATGATTAAATCTAATTTTATTATACCAAATCAAATGTGGTGATAATTATAATACGTAATTGAATACATATCAAACGTGTAATCGCATATTGACAATATTATATTATGATGTATACCTACTTATATAAGCTGTGATTGTAAATATTAAGAATGAAAAATAGTTTAAAACAAGAACAGCAAACAAAGAGAAGCCTTGAAAAATTTAATATTTTTATTCGTTTTTGCATATTATTGTTTTCTATTGTAGTTCCATTTCAATATAAATGCTTTGCTTATAGCAAAGTTGTGTAGTTACATTTATTTTGATTTCGGATTTTATAAATAAGTACGTATTTCACTAATTCTCATTTAATTATCGCATGATTTAACTTAGTATTTGAATTATATAATTTTTAATAATTAATAGTTTAATTATAGAAAAACGAAAATGTTACCCTAAACCTGAATAATAATTTTATCAGAACATTTGTAATGTTTGAAGGTTCGGACTTTTACTTTAAATCTGCCACTGCTATCAAATTGGACATATAATCTAAATAAACCATGGACTAGCTTTTCTAATCTTTTTTGATTTAACTTTGATGAATGATATTTATCGAGCTTGTCTGTGTGATTAATTGGTGATTTTCAATTTTTTTCAATCGAATAAAAATAATTGTTATCGAAAGCAAATGACAGAGTTGGTTTGAAGGTATCTAATGCAGTATTTTTATAATGATAAAATAAAGTAAAATACCTAATCATTTAATCCATAATTTTTCAAAAAATAATTTAATCTTAATTATGTATTAGTTTTATTAGTAAACACCAACAAATTTTGTTTTTGTTGTAAAATAGGATTTTTGTCAATGTGTTTTCATATTTATTTTGCTGTAAGTTTTTTTTTCATAATTTAAAAAGTTTGTGATAGTAACCATGTGTAATGGATACTTGCCAATTTTTAAACGGTTTTTATATTCCCTTCTCAATAGTATATTATGTCATTGAATCATGCCGGAATTGACAATGCGGGTTATAAGCAAAAACAATTCTCTCTCTTTACCATATTTTTTTATATTATACACAACCAAAGTGTCTGTATCAGAATAAAAACGCATATAAAATATTGCGTTTTTTTTTTTAGATTCCAGTTAAAAAAAAAAAAAACACCATGTAAACGTGACATATTAAATAGTGCTGTATAGAAATGTTTTAGATATAAATGACAAAAGATAAAGAGATTAAGAAATTAAATTTTAAAATGTTAAAAAAACAAAAACAGTATTGTTAATAGTAATATACAAACAACGCGTTTTTTTTTTTCATACACGCAATCAATTAAATATACTTCTTTTATTATTTGTTTTTACAATTTTAGTTACCTATCTTATTTTTATTTTTTTATGTAAATAGCAAATAATTGTATTTGAATTATTTACAAATTATAATATTTTAGACGAATATTAATTGTTGACATAAAATTATCGTTATATTTTAGAAGATAGGATAAAGTTTTAAATATAACAAAAGTGTTGAATCTTATTTATTTTTATTATTGTGCGTTGAGATAAACTTTCTTTATAATTTATATCTACAAATATATTGTTTCAAACTTTTGAGTAAAATATATTTATATACTTAGTGGTTAAATCATTTACTATTTAGAAAGTAATTTAAGTTATAATCACATATTAATATTCCTACAAAGAGGTATTTTGATTAAACTAGATAGTCCTATTTACAAACAAACAGGATTACACTGTCATACTGGTCAAATATGGTTTACCATTACAGTTGTTGCACAGAAATAATTGGAATATATTTTAGAATTAGTTAAATTCGTAAATAAATCACTGATTTAATAATATTTTAGGTTACTACTTATAACTTGTATGAGCGTCAAATATTGATAACAATAAGATAAAATTAAAATTTTTAATATTTTTAACAAATTCTGAAATGTTTAAAACTATATAATGCATATTTTTTTCTTAACTCATTGACCCAATTGTATCATCAGTATGAAGAGGAAAAAAATCAATTTTTTGTTAAAAATGTTTTATCAGCATTTGAGAAGTTCATTTTGACGTTCAAGGGGTTTAATAAGAAATGGATGGACTACAATTTTGAGGAGCTTTTGAGAGTGCTTTATCGAAAAACCACTTTTACTGGTCCTCCAATATTTCTTTGTAAAAGTCAGATACTTGAAGAGATCGAAGAATCTTTCTGTGAACCTCGCATCACTGTATAATATACATAACCAATATTTGTTATGAAGAATCTCAGTAAAAACAAAATGTATTTTGTAACTCACCAAATTATTACTACTTAATGCTGAAATATAGAAATATATAACTGTAAGTAATATGTGTATACTAAAATAAAAATAAATCATGTTAAGTATGTTTATAGTAATAGTTTTAATTTGACAAATATCTATTTTTTTAAATTAAACAAAATATTATAATAATTTAGTCATATAATATTCGTATCATATTGTTGGGTATTATTACAATAAACATATAATAATTCAAACTTATAAATGTGTTTTAAGTTGTATCTAAGTAAATTTAAAATTTAAACAGTTCAATTCTACAATGATTTTACTGTTTAAAATACGCACATATCTATTTTTACATTGTTGAAAAAATGAAAATCCAGATTTTGATAGAAAACATAAAATTAGATGAAGTTTTAATTTAGTTTAAATACATCTTTTATCTATAATATGAATTATGTAGATCATTTAGTTTACGTTTCTAGATCTTGCAAATATTGTTGAATATTAAACATTTATATTTACGATATATTAAATTAAAATTATTTACCTGTAAAATGTTAATATTTTAGTCTCAAATATTTGCGGAACACTGGAAATATTTTAATATTTCTGAAATTATAAACCATTGACTGACCTTTTCTCCAGAATTTGTTTCATGATATTTGATTTAAATTGTATTATAATTCCAAAAACTCAATACAAACACGATATTACTATTTATTTTGGAAAATAGAATATAACAATATCATAAATATTCTAATAGTTGATACTTAAACTAACCTAACCTAATCGTTAATAAAATTAGAAAAACGCATTAGTTAATAGGTAAGTATTGTTATAAAAAAACTACACGATATTTATTAAAGTAATAAATTATTATTATCGTAAACGAAATTGCGTTCTTTTTAAGAGTTATGTATACTATAAAAATATGGTGATTCTTTTTACAATGAACAGTCAACACTTATTATTTGGAAAACAATCTACGACTTTGTAAATATTTTTTATACGTTATAATTTGAAGTTGTACCAATTAAACATTTTCCATTGTGTGATTGACATCTTAGAAAAATTCTGAGCATGGAATAAGAAATGTATGAGGTCATAAAAAACTAAAGAAAAAAAAGTGATAATAATAAAGCATAGTAAACAATAACTCTAGTTTTTATATTTTAAAGGTTGTTTTGTAATGAATTGAAACTATAAAAAATGGTTTTAGAAGCATTAATTTTTTTTAAGGATAATCGGTGTAACTATTAAATAGGTAACCATTTGTACTAGAAATATCGCGATTTCGTAATATGATATTAAATGAAAATGAGATACACATATACACATGCAGTAAACACTTAACGTAATTTAATTATTTAATAATTGAGGGAGGGAATACTACAGAGAAATTAAACAGTGTTTGACAAAAAAAAGGTACTTATATAAACTAATTTTTTTTTTTAATTCTACGGTTTGTCATAAGATATAACGACCACATTATGTGAGGGTAGCGGAGAATGCATGTTTTTTCTCTTACATCTTTGCGGGAGAGGATCAGTGTTTATTTCCTACACATGTATCACGTATAAATTTATGTCTGCATTGTATGCAATTCAGGATTAGATAATGATTTTAACGAATAGTGAAAATACTATTAACGTTTTGCTGTGTAAACAAAAATAAATGTATCTATAGTTTGAAATACTTATTTTTAAGAGTAAATAATGTTTGTAAAATAATAGATCAGCAGAATTTTATGAATTAAAGGAATTTAAGAAAAAATGCTTCAATACTGGTACTATAATTGTTATAAAAATTCTTAAGAATAGTATAACATTGATTTAATCATTGATGTTTGTTTAATTTATAGATTTCAAAATAAAAATACTCTTGTTTGAAATAAAAAATATAAGTTTCATGAACAAAAAACTTACAAGATTACTAGTATGACGTAAAAAATAACTTCAAGTTTTCTTAAAAAATCTATTTTATTTTTATAAGTAGTCGCGTTAAATCGTAGACAAATAACTTTTTATAACAGTTTTCTAGTGTAGCAATAAGTAATTTAATATAATATATAAGTATACATAATAAATAACTCGTTTATGTAAATTTGATTGATCGACATTGGTACTTCTGTGTGAGACTTTTGTATAGTCGACGGCAAAGGATAGCTGGGTTGGGTTCGCTGTGATAGATAACATTATACGCTATATAACCTCGTCGTAATGTATAATGGAAATTGATATATCATAAAATATAGACACAAACACAATTGGATCCGTAATGAAGTCGTCCCGGACTTAGTAGACGGCGAAACAGCAGCAGAAGGAACCATATAGTATCAGTATAGTAAACCTACGTGAGAGGATTGCCAAAACGTATTTCTCGCGCGCGCGCGTGTGTGTACATATGTATTATGCTATATATTATTATAAAATGTATATTGTTTATATATATGTATATATATCTATGTGTATGTGTGTTGTGGGCGTATAATATGTGTTGGCCCGTTCTCAGAATAACCGTTGTCGTTCTTTTGACGTGCCGCGGTCTGAGCCACGTACGAGTTCAATTATATATTATGATAGGGTATGTAGTTCGTGGGGATGAATTCGTCACCACCACTACCCCTATATATCTCATGTACTGTACTACAGTTATGATATATACATTATATTACCGCTTACGCACTCGGTGCGTTGGCTCACATCGTGCCGTATTCATCGAATTTATGAATTTTTTCTATATTGTGTATGATAATATCTATATAGAAGTATAATATTATTATATAGATACGAGTATTGGTATAGGTGGCTTACAGTACCGTGTATATTTTATCATGAATATTATTATTATTATTATTATTATTCAGATTTTAATTTTTTTCACACGATGTCAAAAAGACGTATGCCCGCATGCGACAACATTTCTTACGTATCTCCAAAAAGTTAACTCGGTTTATACACGTGGCATGCACGCGTGCATAAATTATGCTATTTAGCTACGAGAAACAGATGACGAACTCTTCGGAAACTGCGACGACTGCCGTTTTACCTATTTATCGTGCTTTATGTAACAGTCATGTTGTCGAGCGTTTTTCCCGGCAGTTGACGCAGATAAGTGTCAATGATGATGACAATAACAATATAATTTAGACAACAGTGCTGGCGCAGAGTGCAGTTTCTTAGGACCGTTAAGTGAAAAGTTACGAGTAACAAACATTTTCCACGACAGGTGTATCTGTCCGTGACTGTGTGTTTATGCATTAATGAGACGTTGAGGCTGGAAAATTTGTGCACGCTACGATGACATGCTAAAGTATGATATGACCGATGGACATTTTTGAGTTATTAAAAAAAAAAAATTAAAGATCGGGAGAGAGACTCAGGTGCGACAAGTATTAAATTAAGACTTTCAATAGTATTTCCGTGAAAATACTACATAATAACATAATGGTTACATTTTCATTCTACATATATATATATATTTTTTTTTTTAAAGTAAATCACAATGTTAGTTGTAAATATTGTTTACCGTTTACGTTAATAATTAATAATAACATATTAATATACTACATTTTATAGAGTTAAGTTATTCATAGTAACAAACGTGTTTTAATTTAATTATGGTTAATTTATTAATGATAATGAATTTGATTTAAATTATACATAAATATTAAATATATAAAGCAACCTTAAACACTATAATATAAATATTATAAACACCCTTTATGCATACGCATTTTGTTTTAATTTTTGACGTATGAATATAACATGAAGTTTTGAGAACTTTCATATAAATTGTATTATGATTTATCTATTTGTTTGTTAATTACATTTTTATGTAGGGTTCATAATGAATCGTGAAATGTAATCATCTAATAATTTTTTTCTATACACACACACACACACACACACACACACACACACACACACATATATATATATATATATAATTATATAAAATATTTAAGCATTATTTTAGTTTAATACAAAAGTTATTATTATTTAAATTTAAATAATCAATTGTTTTGTTATTAAGGGAGATCAAAATATTTTTGAAGTTTTTCTTTAATATACTTAACATTTTTATGAGTAAAATTATGAATATAAAATATAGATATACCTTTATTTCCACAGTCGACTGCTACGAACAATACAAGTCTTTTTTTTATTTTGCATTGATAATTTTAATTGTTTGCGGATGGAATTTGTTAACGGTGGTTTTTTTCTCTACGTTTTCTCTTGGTATTATTATAAATTAAAAGAGAGCTTTTAGATTTATACATTCTGTACACGTGGGTGGTCCAGAAAAGACTTAGCTTGAATTTCGAATCTCATTAATAGAGTTCTGGACAGAGCTAAGATAATGGGGAGCGAAATTTTTCAAATATCGAGGCTGTTATATGAAAAATAGTAATACAACTATGAAAGTATCCATCTAATAGAAACAAACGCAAAAAACTAATTTATATTTTGATTCATATTACTTTTACTTTAAATGATAAATTTATCAAAATTTATAACTCACTAGCTTTACCAATTGATATTAGTATACTATATAATATATTTAACTTAGTATTATATGATAATTTATGATAATTTTCGTACAAAACTATAATCATAAGTATAAAATTATAGCATATGGGTTAAAAAGAGTTGGTAAATAAAACAAGGGTTTATTAATTATTATGCTAAGAAAAAAAAACATTAGAAAATAAATCAATTATTTATTATACTTGTCTACTTATATTTAATTTTTATACTTTTTATTTAAATGCATTGATTTTACTATAATGTGTTTCTGAAATCGCTTTATAATACAAAAATAATTAGATCTTCAACATTTAGTATCAGTTATTTCCAATTAGATCTATAAATATTTAGTAATTTTTGGAAGATAAAAAAATCAACAAATAATTCCTAATATTTTGTTTTTTGTTTTTAAATTTATAATTTCGAATTAAGTTTTTCTTTGTTTAAGCTATTTATGTAGACATTGCAAATTCTTAATTTAACTTAATTTTAATTATAAAGTTTAAAAATTTAGTACAAGTTTCTTCAAGAAACTTATTAGAACTAAATGAAAAGTTTTATGTAAAATTATATTAATTTGTTTGTTTTTTTTTTGAGCTAGGATCTAATCAAAAGTCTCAAAGAAAAAAAATTGCCAATTATTTTTAATAATACATATATTTTTAATTTTAATATTTAATGCTTGAAAATTTAGTACAAAACCTCTTCTATTGTAAGTTGTTCTTGTAGCAATTTACAAATATAGAAAACACATACGCATACTTTTCTTTTGAAAATCTTAAGTTAACGTTTTAACGAAATTCGTCAAAATCACGATAATGTGCAAATTATTTTTTAGTTTATCTAAAAATATTAATAATTTATATTATACAGAATTTGTTATGAGAGATCTACAAACTAGATTTTTTTTTAAACTTTGGTATGTGTGGTATTTATCTCAACTCTTATCAATATTAAAGAATGATATTATATAAATTTTGATATGTATTAATTAATAATTTTAAAAATGAACTGATTTTATTAATTATGTATAACCATGTACCATTGTTTGTATTACCTACGAGTATATATTATAAACTTTCATAATTATTTCTTACTGTTATATTATATTGTATTTTTATTGTTTCTTATTTCATTTAAATAAATAAATATTATTAGTTATCTCATTCTAAAAGTTATTATATCAAAGATAGTTGTTTAACTGTCTTTTAATAATTGTAGAAAGTAACTAAATTTTTTTTTTTTGAATTAGGAACGTTAATAGTAAATTATTGATAAAATAAAATAAATTATCTTTTAAATACGGTATCAAGATTATTATTTCCACACAAGAAAATACCTATTTGTATTAATAGTATTGACTATAGTGTTTAGATACCTATACCTAATTATTATTCTTAAATTAATTTAATTGATATTATTTTTCTTAAAGTGTTATTTTAAAACTGATTTACACTTTTGTTTTTCAGCGAATCAAATAAATACTTTTTTTAATAATTCTCTTATTTTTTTATGTTTATTTAGAGTTCAGTTTTTCTTCTGATCATAATTTATTTAGAAAAACGCGTTTTTATGACCTTTAATACAATTTATTTTAAAATAATCGATTAATTTGTACTTATATTTCATTTTGGGAAATGGTTTTAAAATAATAAAATATGAATAAGCATATTATTTAATATCTTCAATTATTTTTGTACGATAACAACTAAATATATTTTTTAAAGAATTATTCATTGAAATTTATTGAAATTAAATTTGGTAGTTAAGATTACCTAATATAATTGTATTTATAATGATAATAACTAGTATATTTTATATATTACACTATCTATATAGTATACTATTTTGTTAATAATCTGGATAAAATTATTCTTTAAGTGAGTGTTAAATTTATATATTTGAAAAAAAAATAAAAAGCACATTAAAATAATACGTTTTATTTGTCATAATAACAATACATTTAATAAATAAAACAGTTATAATACTATTATTTTAATATAATAAACAAGTACTATTTTTCTTGTAATTAGATAATAGTTGTTTGTTTTAATCAAAAATTTAAATTGCAAATCAAAACTTGATAACAATATATGAGGTTTTAGTTTTGACATTTATATAAATTTTGATTAATTATTAATAATAATTGTTGTAAAAACTTAGAAGACGGAATTAAGATATAAATAAAAATATGTTCTGTTATACATACATTTTGTAAATTTAAAAAATCGACATTGCTCACAACAGTAGGTAAATTGAGATCTTTTCTACAAATTTTCAATCAGATTTTACAATTTGTGGAAAATAAACTATAGATCCATATTTCTATTGAAATATAGTTTAATAAAGGCACACACAAAGTAAAATTCTTTTTTTGCTGTAGTTGAATTTAAAGGCTTGAGTTACAGTTTTTTGTAAAAATTTTAAATTAACTCTATTTAATATTTGTCTTAGTTATTTCTAATGTTTATTATTGGCATAAATATATAATCCAACGAAAACCATTAAGAAAAAAAATGAATGAATAGTATGAATATAAAACATTTCATATTAATTAAACTAAGTCTATTATTTATTGTTTTACTATTTATTCTGTTATCTGTGATTTTCAGAAAACAATTCAAATCATTAATATTTTTGTTCTAAATATTTGATTTTCACTTTCATAGTTAATTTTGAGGAGCCATGGATTGAAATTAAAAACAAAGACCTCTTTAAAATGTTTATTTAATACAATTAAAGGCGACTGATATAAATGTTAAGACCAACAATAGTTATAAAGGATTTAACAATGGATTAATGATAGAACTCATTTACTTTCTGTACAGCATCTCTGTTTGGTGTACCCAAACATTTATAAATGGTTAATAACACAAACATAACTAGGCTGAAATCAATAGTTAGTAAAAGATACTGCAGGTGATCCAATTAAGGAAAATTTGCAAAGCGATAAATTCAACTACTAATTAAAAAAAAAAAAAAACTGCAAAGTACTATAGAAATTAGGATAATTATATTTATTCATCCTTAAAACAGGTAAACTCAATATGTATATACATATATATATATATATATATGATTATAAACCATTGGTAAGAAACATTTTATAGATCATCTTTGAAAAAATTATACCAAAAAGTAATTTACATTAATTATCATGTTTTACTAATTTATGTTCGTGTTATATGAATTATATAACTAATAACCAATGTTATTTTGTGATTAATACTTAATATCAAACTCTAAAAAAATTATTTTCATTCGTTTAATGTTCCCAGTTAATATTTTAATAAGTTTTTAACGATCTTCATTTATATATTTATAGTTATATATAAATTTAATATAAAAAACAAAATTATGTAAGTAATTATATTTATTTTAAATATTGTTATTAATCAATTAAATTAATACGTTTTTTGATGATAAAAGTTTTTTAAGTTTAAATCTTAATTTTTTAATGGTCATTATTTTTAATTTAAAATTCTGATAATTTTAAAATAAATTAAAAACAGTGGAGACAATTCAAATGTATTGTACTTAAAAAATGTATTAATGGAAAGTTTAACATAAAGAAATTGTTTCATATGAGTATTATTTAAAGTTAAGAAGTACCCGATGTTGATAATATAAAATATTTATGTGTTGCTCATAATCATAAATAATTAAATTCTCTTTACTTTACTTTAATAGTTATAAGAAATTTATTGAATATATTTCACACTGTTATTAGTTCATAGTATAGTACTATATATTTTATGTTGATAACAAATTTAGAGGCACACTTATAACTTTTGACTGACATTTATATGTATTGAATGAAAAAGATTGTTAGTATAGAATTAATTTTGTGCAGACGATCAAAGGGGACTTGAGTTCACATTAAACCGTAAAACCTAGAACTTTTATTTAAAATTTAATTTCTAAAGATATTTACAAAATACATCATCCAATACGATGTAAACTTGAATTGAAAATCATATTTAAAATATTCATCAAAATTAAATTGACAATAAAATGCAGAAATATATTTTTTCATTTTTATACTATCATTGAAATCATACTTTTTTTAAAATTAATAACCTCCATGCTATAAATGAAAAATGAATAAAGATTGAACTACTTCAGATTAGTAGTATAATACCTATAACTAAGAATTGTTTTTAATTATTTATGTCATTTGACGATTAAAAATTAACACATTGAATTCAAATAAAAATCATAGGATTTCAATAATAATAGTTAGGATTTTTATATTTATAAATACATTTTTTTTATGTGTAAAAATCGTAAAAATTTTAAAAGAAATAGTAGGAAATGTTCAAGAAGTAAATAATGGTTATTTTAATTTGTATCCTCTGAATCTTTTTGATAACTTTTGATTCTGATTTGTTTATTAAAACTATTTTAATGAATTTTGATTAAAAACTTTTTGATATTTTTAGTGATTCAAAGACTTATATTTAGTTATAAATCATAATATACCTAAGGATTTTAAGAAATTTTGTTTCCGTCTACCAGCTATATTACGACCCTTATACAGGTATTTCAAGAAACTCTTTAATGGACCAAAAATCAGTAATAAATATATTTTAACACTAATAATACTTACCATTATACAGAGAAATATTGCAGAACCAAGCATAACTTTGTAGTTTAGATAAATAAATAAATATGTATATATATATACATTTTCTGTAATCACGAATAATTTATACTCTTGCCCGTGTCAACATTAAAGGAAACAACTATTCAACATGAGAAAAACAAAAAAAAAAAAAAAATGTTCGGGAATTCGTTAATAATTAAAGGAATTATTTTAATTACACTCTAAAACGAAATCACTTAAAAAAAACGGTAAATAAATAAATCTTTCGTCCGAATAGATTTGCATTAATTGTCCATAATAAATTGTTGAGAAACTCGCGTTATTTCATGAATTCATAAAAACGACACAGTGTGGCAGCAAATACATTGTTTAATTCTTGGTACGTTGGGATTAATATAAATGTTCATCAATACTAAACGTATTGAAGAAATCAAAACTTTATATTTATACAATTCACATGAATTCACGCAGTAACATATTTGCGTTTTTTTTTTTTGTTTTTTTTTTTTATGGGTTTTAAAAGTGGTGAATTATAATTAATAATTTTAAAAACCTTTATAAAACTGTAATAAAAATGAATCATTTTCACGGTTGTAAAGTAGAGACTGACGGTTAATCACAAAACGATAACGCCTAAGAAAAATCACCTTAATGTACCAAAAGAATTGAAATAATAACAGATTCCGAAAACTATAATGATTTACCCCTGTACAATTTTTAATTCTTATATCATACCTAAACTAAATTGTAGGTATCACAATACCTACAATTTTTTCTAATAAACCTTTTACTATCAATATTTTAGTGTTATATTTTCCCATATAAACAAAGTGGACCTCCCCATATTTCTGATAAATTTGCTACCGGTTGTATATATTTATATATTACTATTAGTGAAGTATCTACGTTACAGATTTTCCACGTTATAAATCAATAGATTTCACTTTAACGTTTACAAAATATAAATTAAAATTAGATTTAAAACACAAAATAATATTTATGTTGTAATAAGTAATAAAAAAAAACAATTTTATTTCTAAGAAAAAAAAAACTTAAAAAATTTTGTATTAATGCTATTTTTTTTTTCTTTCATAATTTCGTGATAATCCTTTAATCCTAGTTCGGGGCATTATATTTGAAAATCATAGATTTAGGTGAACCTTATGCGTTTACTCCGAGTTAATGTGACGATTTTAAAACAATGATTATTAAAATGTTGTCATTACAATTTATCGTCTTTCCAACAACAATGCCTTCGACACATCTAGAATCTATGACCTACATGTATTTGTTAGCATTTACATTCTATTATAGTTTATGATATTCGCATGTGTACAATGTTTGTGGATTTGCCTTTCAATTTCACTTAAAGATTTCGTAAGTCCGAATGGAGTTATCAAGCAGTTTGCAAGGAATATGCAGTTTATTTATAGAAATTGCGAGTAAAAATTATGCGAAAAATTGAAGATTTTAATGTGACATGGACGACTTAAAGATTACGAATCCATAACAGCAAAAGGAGGCGTATAGTTGTTGCAGCCATTTTATTTTCTTATTTTCCCTCCGTTTCGACAACAATTGTCGTTCATTAGTCTGGCGTCTTTTTTGGTTCGGCGACGACATGGTATCGGCCACCCCGTATTCATTTTCAAAGGTCTGTTGTGTGTATATTCAACGTAAAAAAAAATATATATATTGTTTGACGTCTTTGAAAAAGATTGATCTTTCAAAAAGGCTTGGCTGTGTAGAAATGGTGGTGGTGTGACGACAGGAAGTCGCGTGAACTAAGGACTTTTGAATCGTTAATACGACCGAGCTGGACTCGACAAAATCCGTATGTAAGGCTATTTCTTTGTTGTTACTATCATATTATTATTATTATTATTATTATTATTATTATTATCATTATTATTATTATTAGTGTTATTACGGGTTACAACTTACAGCACATAAAATAATGAAAAATTAATATGAGCGCATAATAGTATTATTGTTGCTATCGTTCCCGTTGTAGGGCACTCAATTTTTTTCATTATAATTATTATTATTTTTTTATCTCGATCTCTCTCTGTGCCGTTCGCAGTGTGGTCATCCAGGCATTTCCAGATTAAGGTTTATACGTTTAAGGGGCTTGTATGTGTATAAATATGTATATGGATAACAAAATATAGAAAAAAAAGACCGATTTATAAATTAAAATTAATAATGTGTTTATTAGATATATATATATATATATATATATAATTTTACTGTGTTTATTTAAGAAATGAATATCTAAAATATAAATTTTTATGCATTGTTTTCGTTGAATAAAATTTATTATTGTTATTATTATATATAATGATAGAATAATTATATTTATATACATATATATATATAACATATAGTAGATTAAAACAAATATCCATGAAATAAGTCATTGGTAACAATCGTTAAATTTAATAAGGAGTTTTTTTTCGAAAAAGTAATAGTGCACTATAAAAACTTTTTCGTCTGCCTACATTGACCTTTATTTACTATATATATATTTTTTTAAGTTTAAAATCTTTACAATAAATTTTACTTTTTAAACTCGGCTAAGCTACTTACCTCCTGTTAAAAGGGTTCAACAGAAAATAGAGACAAAACATTTCTTACTTAAAATTATGCAACAACAAATGAGGTCCAAGAGCTTTGGACTATTATTTTATATTATGTATACACACGCGTTAATTCGGTCAACGCCAGTAGAAGGTTTTGCGGGGCCTGGGGTAGATTTTTTTTATGGACCTTAGACATTTTTTTTCGTAAGGCAAAAAAAAAAAATATCTTGACAAGTCCTAGTATTTACTTGTATGACAATTTTTTTTTTATGTACACAATTAAACAAACGTAGACTCTTCAGTATGTATTTATTTTTTAAAACATTTAACTTCAAATATTATTTATCTTGTATACTCTATAAGATATATTTTTATATTAAAATAAAATATGTAAAAATTAAAAATTTAGGTAGGTACACTAAATACAAGTGTTAGACAAAAATTTAAAAAAAATAATTCCTGATTTGAACATCAAAATGGTTTTTTCCTAGCCTTGGTTATAGTAAAAATGTCAATCAGTTCATTAAAATCTAATGAGTCCGTAAGTTCTTGTTCAATCGATAGAGTAGCTAAGCTTGTAAGTTAACATTGTAATAGAGTACTCCTTAAGTAGTTCTTAATTATTTTCAATTTGGAAAAACTCCTTTCCGCACTAGCAGATGTTACTGGAATTGAGAGTATTATTCGGAGTGCTATCGAAATATTTGGAAAAAAACCACAACATTTTTTTACTACCAAAAGAACTTAAAAAGCTGTCGTTTCTTCAGAAATCATAGAACAAAAAATGAGTATTTTTTCATAAAGTTCATAACCATCTATATCTTTCAATTCACCATCAGTTAAAACGTTTTGTAAATCATGGAAACTTTTTCTTAACTCTAAATTCTTTTTCCAAGAACTGTATTTTGTTAATCCTATATAAAAAAACCAAAGTTATTATTAAACGATTCAAGCTGTGAAAATCTCATATTCATGGACACGATAGCTTGATCAACAATTGTTAAAAAATAATCTTGATAAAAAATAGTTTCTTCATTTTTAGATGGTTCATCTTGAGTTTCATATGAAAATATTTATTTTTTTGGTTCGTATACGGTTTTATTCGTTTTATTTTTTAAATCAGTAGAAACACTTATAGCCTCTGCTAAATCTTTAACAGTTGTTTTTGAAAATTTAAAACCATTATATTCCTTTATATTCCTATTATTAGCTGATAATGTTCGTCGATTATTATCGTGAATTCAAAACAAAAATCGCGTTTCTGTTTTCTATCGACATTGTAATTAAGTATTCATCAAATTATTCACAATATGTATACCTAGTGTATGTGTTATTTTTTTTTTAGATATGCACTTCGTTAAAAATCCACAAGCAATACAGACGGGACTCGTATTTTTAATTAAAAAAAAAAAAAAAAAATAAAAAAAATATAGGTTTACAAATCATTAAATGCCACGAAATGCGTGGGGCTCTGGGCAGCTGTCCCGTCTGCCCTGCCCTTCCGCCGGCGCTGAATTCGGCCTTTATCTATATGTATTCGGCAGTAGGCGAGATCACTCACTTCATCCCCGTCCAAGGTCACCGTAACACGCGCGTTCGTTCCCGGTAGGCGCCATACTAAAGTCTTGAAGTCTCTACGGAGCTGCGCTCGTCTGCCCGTATATTATAATTGTAATATATAACAAGTATATACATGGAAACAGGGCCGATTTTCGAATCGATGTTTCCGTACAGTGTATAGCGGTCGTTTGGAAATTGAATATCTTAATGAACACCGTCACCGCCACCGCCACCGCCGCACCGCCGCGCCGTACCTATATCACACCTCCGGGAGAGCCTAGAAATTGTCTAATTAACTCGGAGCTCTCGGCACCTGGTGCCGCTGATGGTTCGTGAATAAATCTTGTTAACGCGAGTTGTATAATATAATGTGCAAGTGTATATACTGTATAATGTTTAGGTATCTTCCGGTACGCACATCTATACCGGTGACGCATGTTGTTCCGGTGCGGGGTACCTATACAACTATATATTGACGTGTTTAATTCCGCGCAACGTCGCCATTTTCGTTTTTGCTGCATATAGAGAGTTCGGTCGGATTGTCATTATTATTTATTTTTTTTTTTTTTTTTTACACAAATACGACCTTATGGAGTAATAAAATTGGCGGCCCCTGAAGCGATTTTCTCGCCAAGAGCATAGTACGCGTATTTTATTTACCAATAGTATTGTTTTATTTTATTTTGCAAATCGATGCCAGTGAGATTTACCTTACTGTTATTATTTATTAATAAATGAATGTACATTAAATGGATTAAGAACTATTTGGGTTTAGTTAACTTACCCGTGGTTACCTAGCTTTGTGGTTAAAGAAAAGTTTTAACTTCATGACCGACCGACGAGCCGAATTCCGAACTCAAGTATTATTCAAACATATATTACAGTATGTTTAAAATTTGAATAAGAAAGAAAAAGACTTACCTATCCAAATAGTTATACTAAATCAAATAAACTTATGACGCAATATATTTTCTAAAACAAATGGGATTGTACAGATTAAAGAAATATTGTATAAACACCTTTCTAATAACCATATATTTGCGGAAGTTTAAGATAAAATTAAATACATTTTTTTTTTTTAATTGTGTAACAATAAATTTCTCAAGATTATTTTATCTCTTAAAAATACAACTGTTCTAATACTATTTAAAAGACCATTTCATTACGGTACCAGAGGAGTACCAAAATCTGAGCAATATAGCCTCTTAATATTCGTCCTCAAAATATTGTATTTTATCTAGCACAATGTCATGCATTAGGTTGACATGAGTTTTACCATAATCTACTTTAAATCTAATACATACGTCGTTTTATTACTTATCGTATGATTATATGAGTTTTCACTTCAATTGGTCAACTCAAAATTTACGTTGTTTGGACATAAAACTAAAAAAATAACCTTTCTTTAGATTAAAAATAATAATTAATGGTTAAAAAATAAAAAAAAGCTAAATTTTTTAAATTCCATCATACTAGTTTTACGAAACGTGCAAAAACATCTAGCCACCACTCCGTTTCTAGACACATTTGATAATTTTTGGGCGATCCACGAAATCAATTTTATAATAAAATGATTTATTGTTGAACTTAATATAACGACATTCATCTTATTGAAATACCCAACCACTGCAGTATTATATTTTTTTTCATAGATAAATACAAGTATAATACAGTTATAAATAGCTTTTTGAAAAATGTACATATATTGTACGTTTTGACAAATTCAACAAAAATTAACCATTTCAGAACGATCATGTGATTTATTTCAGATGTATCTATTTATATTCTATATTTTTTTTTTTCAAAAATCAGATAGTAGCTGTGTATTTGATTTTGATATAATGATGTATGACCGTTTAAAATATATGTATTATGTGAATTATATCAATATATATTTGTTTGTATGTATGTGTGTATTAAAAGAAAAAAAAGGTCTTTTCAAAGTGTCTTTATTACCTCCCGTGACTTAACCATGTTTTATTTATTGACCGGTGCAATTTTAATTAAATTCTATAAACGTTTTTGCTTTACACAATTTATTGTTTTAATTTCTATGTTTATTTATCCCGAATAAAACATAAAAAAATATTATTCAAACTAAAATAAATTATCTTATTAGGAAACCGCTGGATATCAATTATTTTATCCCAGCGGGTAGTAATAACCTTAAAATTAGGTATGTAGTTAACGTTATAGTTAAATTCTATGTTTTGTTTTTTTTGAAAAACAATATTTTAACTCCTACCAAACTAAATGAGTGTTAACCATATTAAAAATTTAATAAACAAATCACTATTCTCAGAAATGTATGCTGAATTTTTCCCAGATAATCTAAAGTTAGAATCGTGTTTTTGTATAAGTACACTAATTATTATTTCATTAAAATGTAAACCATAGATTTATAACAGAAACGAGTTACATTCAAAACTTACAGTGAAAGAAATAGCTATTTTTATAATACTTTTATAATATAAATTAAATCTTCTAAAAAAGTTCAAACTTTAAAAAATATAAAATTTTTATCTACAATCATCAATAAAATAGACATTTTTAAACTTGTTAAATTGCTTTTTAAACTCCTTGATATAGGATATTTGATATATTATATAACATCTGGCTATAATCATTTTAAAAATGTCCATGAAAAGTCCTTCAGTTTTTTCTTAAAAATATTTGATATTTAACTGGAATCGTTATATATATATATAAAAAAAAAAAAAAAAGAAAAGATTTATTGAACGTAATACTAATTATTTTTAACTTAATTAAAATATACATTAATTAAATAATTTAATTTTTGATTTTGTGTTCAATAAGTATTATATTATAAATGTATTTTATTTATGTTTATATGATTTAAGATTTAAGCTATAAATGCTTAGCTATGTAATAGCAATATAGATTCATTATTACATTACTGCATTTACGTATTGATATGAAGTTATTGTTTAATAAAATATTTCGAATAAATTGACCTACGTACAATATGGAGTTGTCAGTAATTCTATTAATATTATGTTTACAATACTGTGCTGTTATTATATACAATTATTATTTCTATTTTTTTTTTTTTCAGAGTGTGAAAAATTCCAATTAAGTATGTTTAGGTATATTATAATATATAGAATCAGACCCGGATTGGGCCACTGTGCTACTGTTTTACATTACAGTGAGCTGCATGCCTTAATTTTGTAATAAAATTCTTGAATTTTTTTAAACAATTATTGAGTAAAAAAAAGGTCTTTTTTCTATTTTGTATCTATGGGCCTATGGGCCGCCTACTTACTGAGAATAGTAGACCGGTACCTATCCTCCCAGTCCGGGCCTGTATAGAATATGTAATTTAAATTATTTAGAAAATATTCGGTAACGTTTAATAAAAACGTGTATAATATTTTTGTTTTTCATATTTTTAAATTTTCAGTTCATGATAAATACAATAGTATTTGACAAAACGAATTCAATAAAAACATTTTTAATTTAAATCTCTTTAACTAACATACAATTGGTGTAATCATGGTATACACATTTTTTCATTATGTCATCTAATAACTATGTGTACAAATAAGATACGTGATTTTATTTGTAATTAATAAAATATTTAATTTTCTGATTATCATAATGGTAAAAGATAATAATATATAGCAGAATAGGCAAATAAATGTAGACATTTTTCCATCTCTATTCAGTTGCAGAAATAGTTTTATTTTAAAATTGATTTAACGCAATATCTTCTATACCAACCGATTATTTTTTTCAACTTTCCAAGTGTCTTACTTTTAAAATTTTTACTGTTTCTTCGATTTTTTATTTATTGCATTAAAAAAGTTTGCCTGAAAGTTATTTGTTATTTAAACTTACATATTGTTTTTGAGTTCTGAATAATACTAAATAATAAAATAATCGAATTAATGGGTATTAGTTATTGAAATTTATTCTGCTTCTGTAAATTTTCAACTCAATAACTTTATTTATTTTTAATTTTGAATAACTGTTAACACAGGGATTATATTTTAACATAAAAATAACATACCGTCAGTTTTCATTATATCTAAACATATTATATTTATTATATTCACCATTTCAGTTTCATCATATAAATCGTCGTTCATTGATTTTATAATTTAAGAGCCCCTCAGTTATTTAATCATTGGAATGATTCGATGATATAAATTAAAAAGTTCTATTATGTTTACCAAATTAAGAATTCATTGTTTATTATTATTTCTTTCTCAGTGTAATGCGATTATTTTAATCCATTAAAAACAAATTCTATTAAAATAACCAAAAAATTATCAAATCGACCTTAAAAAAAAAAAAAAAATATATGAAATGTGTTAGGTATTTTCATTCTTTGTTACTATATTTATTTGGTCACAGAGAAAATTTTAATATTATTTTAAAAATGTACTTAAAGTTTATTTTGACAACATTAATTAAGATTTTTTCTTATATCTATCAAGTTTTCATATATACTGCAAAAAAAGATTAAAGTTAGTTTTTATTTCTTACTTTACTTCTTACTGATGGTTAGGTTAATATAACAAACTTAAAATAAGCTGAAAAAAAAACAGAACTGTGATAGTTAAATATTTGACTAATGCGTTATAATGTGTTAATTTCTTACCATCCAAGTAAAAATGTTATCTTCTTTTTTTTTTTTTTTTTTTAAAAAAAATTTCAAACTTAACAGCATAAATTAATTGATTTCCCTATTAGTACAAGAGTGAGTATAATTTAATCAAGTCCTATAAAATGTATAAAAAACCATTAATTGAAATATAACATGTTAAGTGTTGATAAGATATATCATATAACTGTTACTTAAATTATAATTTTTTATAGAAGATAACATTTTAGAACTATTCAAACTACTTTTATGGTGTATATGTATTTGAAATTTTTGATTTTTTTTTTTTGTTTATTGATAATAAGTGTTCATATCAGATAAATCCTTGTTTTTTTAAAAAAAAGTTCTCACATAATTTTCTATTATAGCATGTTGTAAAAAATGTTAAAAATATTAAGGCAGGATATAAGCATTTAAAATCTAAATATTGACAAAATCCGTCACTTCTTATCACGACAATTTACAAGTCATTTTTTAGTTATAAACATTTATTAGATATTTAATTGTTATAGCAAAGTTTTGAAAAAAAAAATACATAGTTCTTTATTATAAGTCCTCATTAAAACTCAAAAATGTTAAATTTATGTAATCACAGTTTATTTTTGTAGATATTTGAAGTTGAAGTTTTGATTATATCGGATATAACAATAAAAATTTTAGTAATTTGTTGTAATGCACAATTTATTTCAAGCTAATATATATTTCTATCGTATAACTAATAGTGAAATTAGTTATTATTAACAAAATAATGAAATAACTCTATACTCCAGAATTAAAGAATGATATTTTATTTCAACTCAGATTCGTTTTTCATAATATGTAGTTAATGTTTTATTATTGAATTAAAATATAACATATCTATTACAATGACTTATTCGATACTGAGGTTACTCTGCAGAACTGTACTTAAAACGGTACCTTTAACTCAAAATCTTACTTTACAACAGAGCGATTTCTTTGTTTCTTCTCTTGATTTTAATTATATGCCGTATTCACAGATCATTTTTTTGAAGGCGTATTGACGTTGTATTTATACTAAAAGTATATTATATTATTTATTTAATAATTTGTGTACTATGAAATTAATATGCATATGAATATATAGTTTTAGTTAGCCATTTCACGTTTAGTTTACAAATAAATAATCTGTGGATTTAAACTGAATAATTTAAATATTATTTCCGTACAACATATTGAGAAAACGGAGATCATTGATTTGTTGAATATTCGTCAAGTTAAAGTTTGAAAAATTATATTTTCGATAAGTTCTATAATTCTGAATTATTGATAACTCGGGTACTCGCAAATAACCTAAAGATGTTAAAACGTATGTTTACTCGTAATACTTTATCATTTCATAAGAATTTAAAAGGATATTTTATTTACGAGTAGATATCAAAGTAAAGTTTCTAATAGTAAATCATAAAGTTCTTAATTGATATAAACTAAGTAAAAAAAAGAAAGTATAACATATTTAGTTTTGTGGAACTTTTATCGAAAATTATTAAGTATTATCAAAATTGAATTTAAAAAGTTTTTGATTTCCAACTATTTGTTGATTTTAAAATTTATTTTTCATGATATTATTTCTATAATATTAATTATATATTATATAATATATAAATATATAAATTTAAATATTTTTTAATGTAGAAAGGTAAGTCTTAGAACCTAACCAATAATCATATCAATGCGATCATATCATTTAATTAGGTAGAAAACGTATTGATTAAGTTACAAGTATAGGTAAACTATTATACACGATATACCTAAATAATTATTGTATGATAGTTACTATTTAGAAATCGCGTGATAAAAATATTTATCGTAAATCATAATCGTTTTACCACATCATTATTATTATTACGCGTCTCTTATTTTAATATTGTAAATCGTTATAAATTAATATGCATATTATTTATGCATCGAATTGGAAGCGAACAGAACCAGCCTTTAAACGACTTTTTATTCTCGTAAAACGAACACAAGGAAATTTCATCAATTAAAATTAATTTAATATGCCCAACAAATATTTACAAAAACGCAGTAGTACGCAATATTATAATATTATACTAACCTAACCTTAAAAGTGTAAAACATATATACTTGATCGATTTTACTCTTTAATTCTCAAGTATCACCTAGTATAACCGCAGCGCATGATCGTGTATAGTGTGTTAATGAATTGAGACGTCATAAACACCAGTTCACGATGTGGTGTGAATATTTCGGTAAATATTTTATTGGTCGTGGGTTATTATAAAACAACTACACTTTTATATCGACGACACGTCTACAACTAGAGTTATTATCTTTGTATTTGATCAATACAGTGTGTATGTGCGAATTAATTTGGAAAATACACTACGATTGTTATTCATTTTCGTGAATACAACTTTGGAAATGTCAATTCGTTGAAATCGACGAAATCCGATGTCGTGTTGTAGCGATAGTTTATAGAAGTTCTAGTGCTCTACACGTACCCTTAACCTGAATGTGCCACTTGAAATGTCAGACATCGAATGCTTTAGATCAGAGGCGGTTTGATTATACAATTTTTGGTGCAGTATATCTCCAATATATTGATGAATGGGCGCGCGGGGTGGAAGGGGGTGTTGTTGAATATATAAAATAACCAATGGAAATAATAATTGATTAACTTAGTTATATCAGCTTACAGATACTTCTATTGGAAGTTCCACTAATGATGGAGTGGAGTGGGTGGGTGTTTGACCTCTGTATTTTGTATCACTTAATATCATACTCTAAAACCGCCTCTTCTCCGGATGCTGAACAGACCTAAGACATCCCGATTGAATCGAATATATGGATTTACTGTGGAAACATAAGGAACGCAACTGTACTCGTATAATTTGATTCAGCGTGTGGTAGTCGGCTTTTAATATTAGATAAATCGACGATCCGGGGGACGTGGTGAATCAACTTGGATAAGGTCCAACATTAGTTGTTTTTAAGAAACTACGACGTTAATGTTGGACGACGAATTTTACGTGGTTTATAATTTTCTATTTTTTTTTTCATTGTGTCTGGAAGCTTAATATTTATATGACGTGTCATTTGGTTATTATGATAACATATTATGCACTATACAATATTATATTTACGTAAGACTCTTAATAGAATATTACTTAAATTAGTTACTTTAACCTAACTCATCAATGATGAATCATTTATTTTTCAATTCTATTTTTTAAATTTTAAATTCAATTATTAGGTTATCATACACACAAACATAAAACATATAATATATATGCATATGTATAATGTATAAATATATATTAAAGTATTATCATATTTCAGTGTGCGTGTTACATTACATGCACGTTTTACAATAATTCACTTACATATTATTTAAATTATAAAGTTGAATTATAATGATATTGATTTTTATTACTTTTTTTTGTTTTTTGTTTTTATTTAAAGTATTATTGAAATTAAAATATATTTATTTTATATAAGTTTGAAATATGAATGCTTTATAAATTATAATTAAGTAATATGATAAATTCCATATTAAAAGTTTAAGTTCTGAAAATAATAATTTATATCACGGACCTTATTAAGGTTATCTAACAATGTTTTGAAAATTATATTTATATAGGCGTATTATTAATTATAAAACCATTATTTTTTTAGCCAGCTGGTTCTAAATTAATTGGTTACTTAAAATATAAATTTACATTTATCATAATATTTAGTATTTTCCACTAACGTCGGTGTACTAATAATAATGTAATATTTATTATAAACGTACTGTACGATACATCAAGGCTGCAGTGTTTTGTTTTTGAGGAAATTAATAATCAATAATAAATATATTGATCCGTGCACAATATCATCACATAGATTTTCACGAGTTAACAGTAAACAATTACCTATAATATTATAATACATTGTTCAACACGTCATGGTCAGATACCACGTTGTTTTTCTCGATTTTATTGTTCTGTTCCCGTAAACCGTGCCCAACCGGCTGTCAGGGGCACAGCGCATACTCTACTACTATACGTTCATATGATTATTATTAATTAGTTTAAATTTCGAATGAAAACGTAAAGACAACATTTTTCGTCAAAAAAATCTTTGATTCACGCCGTGGCCCTCACCTTACCGCAGCAGTTTTTAATACGAACGCGTGTTGTCCGTTTTTGAATCGCCGTCGCACCGGCAAGTGCGTGACGTAGTGTATGTACCCACCATTGTTTTTGTACGCGGACGTAAATGACATGAGTATGAAAAAAAAAAATTGATCGTGAAAGCATCGCGATAGTGTTCGGAGAATTTACGCGGTAATGTCATTGTGTGCCTTTGGATATTAATCGTATAGAAAAAGAAAAGTGAAAAAAACCGCACACTTACGCATCGCGAAGATAACATTGTTAATTACATATACTTTTGTTCAATCTCTCACCGCCATTTGGTCGACTGCGCGCGGGCCCCATCACCGACCCCCTCTCACACAGTACGGTCTCTTCGGGAAAAACAATCTCGGAAAACGTGACAGTGAACCGCTGCCGCGCGCGTATTCGGCGAACGGCGTATTTTTGGGGTGGGGGTGTGGGGGTGGGGGAATGATTTCCCCAGACTAATAGCCTGGACGGGAAATTCGGTCACGTCTCAGGTAAAAATCTGGCCGAGACGTAATACGACTTTTAATTATTGCGAATGCCCGTCGGCCGTGACGCGCGTTTCGCGTACCCCATAATGTACATCCTACGTACGCGGTACCTACCCGCGAGCGTTTGGTCGCCGTCGTCGGCACATCGTGAGCAAAACCTGTGGCTCCTACCCTCCCCGTTCACGTCGTGACATAATACTTTATAATATAATTATGTTATATCCCTCGTCGCAGATTCAATACTTTCTCTCGTGGTGTACGAAAGCATAATACCGCGTGGCCCGGATTTGAAAGTTTGGCGGCGCACATAAGGTTTGCAAATGTCGATTTCTCTTATATAATCGTACCTAACGTGAGAAAAAAAAATAACAATAAAAAATTCCAAACAGTTTTAAGGTCTTAAAATCACGTATTATTATGAACCCATCAATAAATCATTTTTTTCGGAGAAGCCATTAAAATGTTAAATCGAGATCATAATAATATATTAAATGTGTGTGTGTGTGTGTGTGACGACACGAGTTGTATATCATATTATTACGTCTGTTATTTACAAAATAATATCAGCGGTAACGGTGTAAATGGGCTATCGTGTATTTCGAACTTTGTAATTTATTATGAATATCATATAGGATTTTAAAATTTAATGATATTAATGCATACCAATTTATTTTTTTTTAAATATACCACCTTAATGAAAAATAAAAAATTTATGAATACGTTTAATTTTTAGATTTGAAATTTGTAATGTAGAAACTACAGCAGGTGCTTAGGTTAGGTTAGGTTGAAATGTGACAGAATGTTTTTTTACACAAATATTAAAATATTATAATACTATTACTCTAAACTGAGAACTTAAAAAGTAGTTTTATATTCTTATAAATATAACATTTTTTTTGACGTCACGCACAACCAAATCTAATAGGGACAAACTTTATTTATTTTTTTTTGTATATACATTAGGTACCTGTTTCCTTATCCATTTAGACGACAATTTTTTGAAATATACAAGCGTAAAAAATATTTTTGTTAAATGTTGAAATTCGAATGACTGTTATTAAACATAAATTAAGTACCAGATGACACAAGTATTGCTTACGAAGCTTATGCGTTAATAATGATCTCTACCTTCTTTTTGCTCGTACATCATTCGTGTTCTACTCTTTGCTATCATTGATAATTAATAATTTGAAATCGGTTATATGCAAAAACAAATACTTAAAATTACTGAAAATTTTCATAGTATAAAGATGATTAAAAGAAAAAAAAAAATGAAAAATTAGAACAAAAATATTTTATGGAAACCAAGACGGTGAAGTACCTACTCTGTTTTTAGAAACTTTAATATGATTATGATAAGTGCTATTATATTGATTAAATTTGTGTTTACTATATAATATGTGCGTACGCGCTAAACAAATAATACATTGCGTGTTTCAAATTTTATATCTATTTTATTACAATATTGTTTTGCGATTATTATGCACTTATTACATTTTGCTTTAACATTTAAATTGAAACCATTTCAATGACAAGCCAGTGCGTTACCATGTTATTTGATTCAAACGAACTTCGGCAATGTTCTTCAGCTGATGAAAATCTGTTTGAAGCATACTCATTACTCAGATATTTTAATTGGTCGTCATGTCAGAGTTAAAAGTCTTTAGAATACATTGGAACGGTTGAGATCAATAAAATTGAATTGTTTTGTCAAACGCATCCTCCTTCTCTGCCATCACTGCTGTATTTCAAATTTCCATACAGCTATATATATATATATTTTGCTTAATGTTAAAATCCATAAACAATACATGTCATTCTTCATTTTTTTTCCATATTGACGTTTGTCGAAATGAATAATAACCGTAGATTTATCGCATATTTCCAGGGCTCTTAAGGGTGTGGGGAGGGGGTTGTTGTCAAATCCAATACAATTTAATATTAATCATAATCTTTTTTTTTTTATAGAAACTTAAAATATTTAAAATAGCCAACTTTTCAGTAAATACATTTTAGTACTTAATGCGTGTTAAGTTTTATGTAAAATCGTTAAGTACTTTTCATTTTTTTTTTAAACAAGTGAACTATGAA
Organism: Melanaphis sacchari; assembly: GCF_002803265.2. NCBI lineage: Eukaryota > Metazoa > Arthropoda > Insecta > Hemiptera > Aphididae > Melanaphis > Melanaphis sacchari. The sequence continues at coordinate 901,901 of NW_020271554.1, read as the reverse complement.
TATAATATAAATGTCGTGTTGATACGAATAAAATATACATATTCTATAAATTATGATATTATAATACTATAGAAATATCAAACTTACTGTTGTTAATAAAATATTCGAAATAAAAATAAAACACTGTTATTAAATTTGGTTGATTTGGCTTATTATCTTAAAAGCCAATAAACAATAAAAACTATTGTAGTTTTTTTTTTTTTTACAAACACGTTTTTTATAATTGTATTTAAACTATATTTATAACATTTTATTGGTATTAGAATTTCCGTATTGTTTATAATACCACAATAAGTATATTGAATGTGGGTGTATAAAATGTATGTACAATAGCTATTATAGCTTTTAGGTCATAGTATTTATTTTATAATTATTATTTTTTTTATTTTTTTTAGATTAGGCGAATTTATTGTCAAAAGAAATTAAATCCTATAACAATCAAAACAAACATTTCAACCGATTTTTTTGCGTTTTTAGTATAGAATATTTTTATACACCTACGCTATATTTGTACGTACCATTCGTTGGTAGTTTCTGAGTAGACATATATATATTATTATAAATTAGTTATATTATAATATTATTGGGATTTACGTTTTTTTTTTTAGTTCTAAGTAGCATTTTGTAGGGCTTATACCATAGGCAACTTAATATGCATTAGGGCGTCGGCGATTTCATCGTGATAATCGTAAATTACCATCAATATGATGAGTATGCGGTATATTATAGTAAGCCTACCAATAAGGGTGAACTTTTTTAAACACTCGCTTGCACATTATATGTCTGATATTTTAGATTTAAATCATGACGTTTTTTTAAAAAACCTTATTTTTTTCTTTAAACACCAGGAATAAGGATTTCAACAATAATTTTACACCTGACCCTCAAAATTGTATTCAGCAAGATACATTAATTTTTGGTGTTTACGCATAATAAAATATTATATTCTGAAATCTTGTATTTTTTTCTCTTTTTTAAGCACTTGTTTTTTTTTTCGTTCCTAGTATTTTTGTCTCGTACTCGAACGAATTTGTGAACGTTGCAATATTTTGTCTTATCTATTATTTTTATTCACTATCGACACAATTGTGTCAATTGTCATTCAATTTTTTTTTCTTCCGTGTATTTTTCAGTTAACGCATCACTAAAAGTGTACAGATAAAAACATTAAAACTATAAAAATATATACACCTGCACGTCCACGTAGACTTAATAATTTCACTTGAAATGCATTGTATACCGTTTTAATATTTTTTTTAATTTTTTTTTTTTTTGATAATGACTTACAGACATATTAAATTCACAACTGTTTATTCATACATATATGTAATAAACTATGCTATTTATAAAATATATAATTATTTCCATAACATTTTCATATTTATTCATAACATTAGTCGTTTTTTTAATTTTAATAACTATAATTTTATCTTAAATTATTATTATTTTATTGTTCTTGTGGGATCTAATATTCAATTTCTTTAGAAACCAAATGGCTTGTAAAAATTGTATATAAAATAAAAATCGACTCAACGCATATAATATAATATGCAAAACGTAAATGGAACAATTTATATGTACCTCTACTGTGCAAAATGTTCGTTCACTACTACGCATTTTTTTAACTTAAGATACTTATAACCAATAAGCTACTTGTCTGAAATTTGATTTTTTTTTAAATTAAAATACTCCAAATAATATTAGGCCTCGGAATATTATTATATTAAGAGAGTAAAAACCTAAAAATGTTAAATTGGAAGCTATAGAAATGTTTTCAAAGTGTAAGTGTTTACCGAAATATATAAGGGTCTTACAAGTAATGGATCACCGTGTTTGTTATCTATTAATAATTTGATTTATCAGCTTGATATATATATACATTTAATTGTTTTAGTTTCTAAACGGAGCAATGAATGTATTGATTTTACAATAACGTGTTTATTTTTGTATATATATATATAAATAGTATTGGAATAATGCTTTGATTTTAAACTCTGAAAGTGAGTTTGGCATAGAAAATTAGATATTGTTTGTACTCTAGAGAGTTCATAATTTTCAGAATTTATCAAAGTAGCAAAAAAAAAAAAAAAAAATTAATAAGAAAAACAGAAACTTTTATGAAAACTAGCAAATTATTGTTATGCATTTTGTAAATGTATTAAATATATGACCCATATCCACGAATTAACACTCGATAGGCACTTACTGTGCAATAAAGTGGTATTCACGTTCTAACCTTTTTTTTTTTATATAAAATATGTAAGTCTTACATCATAACATTGTTTTAGTTTTTGAATATAATATGTTCTCACTTTATTATGAAATTAAATGTTATGTTTTGATAACAATGTAATAATTCCACAAAGATATCCCTGGTAAAATTAAAGCCCAATGAATTTTGCTTTTAATTGTAATTTATTTAATATATTTTTATTTTATTCCTCTCACAGACTCTTTTTGTATTTTATTTAGTTTCGATAGTATTTGTGAAAATTAACTAATTGTTGTTCATTATTCTTCTTTTCTGACATTATGTGTAATGGAGTTTTTTCATGTTAATTTAGCGTTTTTAGTTTATCAATTATCAATCACCAAAGATTTATTCTAACCTTCTGTTATTCGGTAATCGAATATAATATATACATAATATACATATATATTACGTTAAAACAAAATAAATATTTATTTTAAAATAAAATAATGTAAAAATATAAAACATTTATTTTATGATTAAGTTATTTCATACATTTTATATACGTAATTAAATTTATTAATATCTTGTTTTACGAGCCATCTTATTAAATAAGTAAATTTTACAATTTATTTATAAAAAAATACATTGAAATAACTTAATATATTTGAAAACAAATTTATATATATATATATATATATATATATATATTACTAAATATAATAACTTATTTATAACTTCATAGTTAAGCCTTAAGCATAATAATTATTTTATTAAACTATATATTTATCCAATATTTCTAATATAAGTTAATTTTAAAGTAATTTACTCGCATAAATTTGTTTTATAATTGGCAAATACCGTGTTTTTAATTGTTATTTCCATACTTTGCGTTTGACTATCTCAGAAATTATTAAAATTTAAAATTAAGTTTAATTAATTGGGTCATTATATTGTATGAGAATCATGGTTATTTTTTTGTCATTACACTGATAAATACGTTTAAGTAGAAAATATTTACCAATTTCCATTATGAAGTTTTTTCTTTATCTCGCTATAATAGATAAAGTAATAATTTTAGAAAATATTTAACGCAGACATTCAAAATCAATGATATGATATTTGGTGTTTAGAATCATGAACATTTTAAATTGAAAATATATCTATCACTTTTGATTTAAAACAGTAAAACATGATTTTCTGGTTATTGAAAAGAATGTGGTTAAATATATTTATATTTCAAAATTGTGTTTTTTTAAATTGAATTAATGAAAAAAAAAAAAAATTATTTGAAATTTATTAGTTTTTAGATCTGTTTTTAAATAGTTAATATGTTACATACCAACATATTTGGAATATTTTCATTATCCAAACAAATTTTGCACTATAATATTAACTGCATATTACAAGAAAAAAAAAAAACATATTTTTGCTTATGAATTTGTTATTGCCGTATTTATTGTAGTTTTTAAGGATATCTCGTACATGTGTGATAAATAAAACTGATTGTAATAATACATTTCCCTTCTGTATCCATAAACAGTATATTTTTATCTTATTCTATAAATATAAATCAAAACCAAAACATTTGGTATAATATTGGGATATTATCGCAGAGCATTTGCAGCATATGCATAAAATCGCTCTTTAAAATTATTTTAAAGATATACTCGTATTATAGATTTACAAAACTATGATGAATGCATTTGTACTGTCTATATTATATAGGTTTCTATTTTAAAAGCTATTAGAAACAGTGTTGATATAATATACTGTAATGATAAACGAAAACAAGTTTCAGCTCCATCATATTTTACAGTTACATGAAGTAAAAATAATAAAACGAAAGGATGAACGTGAAAAATAGATTACGACGTCAATAACTGAATACAGTAACTTGTCAGTGTACGTAAAAAAAAAAGTTGTGGAATTCCATTGGTTTGGCCCGTAGGGATATAAACTACCCTCTTCAAAACGTCGAACTTTCACCCACTAAAAAGTGAAGTGAAACTTGCCCACAATACTGTCTTTAATGAATGAATGTGTCCCGCTTGTATTCATTGATTTTGATTTTTTTTTTTATATATATTTTTAGTCCGAAAAATAATATTATTTGTTGTATACATATTTATAATGCTTTTCAAATCTTTGAAGACGAGTCGACTGTCAAGTGTGTGGTGTAGTTTGACACGATAGTATTATTACTTTTAAACATGATTCATATGATTTTTGCTCACATACATTGTTATTTAACTTCATAGATCATTTTTTACTCGTGAGATAAAATCAGTTAATTAGATTTTTTCCAGGGGTCCGTCACATGTTACAAGCTTATTTAAAGTTTGTCAACAAAAAATTAAATCAATATGCGCCAATAAGTTTCACTTAAATAATATTTCAACAGAGTAACAATAAATAATTAATAATTGATCGGTATAGGAATAATTATATTTGTTTTTTATTTATTTTTAATAAAACATTTAAATTTCTTGTACCCTATTTATTTTTTTATTTTTTTATTTTTTTTTTGATTTCTATAGAGTATAATTTATTGGAAAAATAAAAATAAAAACAATAAGTTAATTAGTAAATAAAGTATTAATTTACATGAATATTATTTACATTTATTTTTCAGTTGTTGAAACATATACAAATTACTTAGTTAAAAAAAAAAAAAAAAAAAACATTAAAAAAATGTAGATTTTTAATCATATTTTAGTGCAATGAAGATACGTATAATACAGTATAGTTTGGGTGACCGATATAGTATAATGTATAATAACATGTTAAGAAGAACGGTATGAGATTTCAAACAAGTCAGGGACTAGATTGTTACCTGTTTTCGCATCACAAAACGTGTAACTAATAATGTTCGCTAAAAGTGATCTGGAACTATGTTGTGGTTTAGAACTGTGGGTATACGAACAACGGGTATTGTAAAATCTCAGAGGGTAAATCCTCACTGTAGCTATGTTATACATAAACTATGTACAGTCATTCAAATTTGTACACGAATAGAATTTCCTAGTAGTAATAAGCAAGTTTCCTATATAATATCAAATTCTAATGGTTATTTCATGTCTTTTATTTTTGTTATGTTATTAAAATGATTAACTTAAAAAGAAATGCATAATAATAATAAAATTAAAAAAAAAATGATTAATTATACATGTTTACCATTCTCAGATTTTAATTTGCTGTATAAAATTTATTTATATCTATATGTATCTGGAATATGTATATTGCATAATGAATATTATATTATGTTACAAGGAAGGGTAATAATCCTGAAAATTATATTTTATAGTTATAGTAAACAATTACTGAATACATTTGCGAGCTAGGTGTTATTAATATTTACACGAATATAACGCGTATTATTTCAAATTATGTACATTTTTTTTTTTTTTTTTTTTTTTTTTTTTTTAATTAAAACCAATGTGAGTTCTAAGTCAATTTTTTCATGGCTATTAATGTTCACAATTTTTAGAAATTAAACTTTAAAGACTATAGTTATCGTTAAAAATACTATTTTTCTATTGTTATCTATGAAATTTTGACTGAGTACTTTTCATCTATAGCTACATATCTACATAGCTATATTGACTTTAAATTATATATCTAAATTGAAGTTATAACACATAAGTACTTAAAACATTCAACCTTCAAACAAAAAAGTATAATAATTATAACACTTCAAAAGTATTACATGTGTATTATTACTAGCAATTTAATTCTTTGAATCTGAACCTAAACTTTCCGCAATAAGATGATTTATTTTTAGTTGTTCTAAGTTTTATTTATACTGTCTGAATTCGTCAAGTTTATGATTCATTTGCAGGAAAGTCGCTTTTTACCATAAAGAATCCATCATGTTTGTTTACTATGCCTAATTATGACCTGATTTAATTTGTTTTTTATTTGAGATGTGTGTAGTTTTGATCTCTGTTAATGTATTCAATCTTATAATCAATAGTTGGTTTAACTCAGATATTTGATTTTTTTCACATATTTTTCCATTGATAAAAGGTGATTCATTTTTTTTTTTTTTTGTCATTGGTGTATGGAAAATATTTATGAATCGTGTGTAAGGAAAATTAATTTATCGTCCTCAAATTAATTTACTAATTATGTTTATTTCTGATGTTAGCCCAATAATGTATGTCAAAATTTAGTTTCTATGTTTAAATGTTGATTCGTTATTGCTAATAGTAAATTAATAAATAATATAACGGTGTGAAGTTGTACAGTATTTGATTTTCCATTGTTTTAGATGATTGTTGAATTAGCTAAATACATTGTTGTACATAACAATTGCATAACATAATATATGCTTGTGTATACAATATGTTTACTATATATATATACATTAGACTGTAACCATATGTGATGGTAATTAGTTATTATAATAATAACTAGTCACTAAATAGCAAATGCTATTTTGCTTTTAGAGAATATAGTGATAATATTATTCTCAATGTAATACACATTTTAGTAATAATAGATATTTAATGAATCAAATAAAAGCTTAATAACTAGGCGGTCGATAAAATGATGAGTTTATAACAGTAAATGACTGTTGATTTATAAATAAGTATGACATGTTATAAATAATATCAATTGTCGTACAAATCTTAATTTAAAGAATTGGAGATCAAACTTCTCACATTTTTTGATTGTTTGAACTTTTCCTGATATTTTATTTTAACTAGTTAAATTTACCGAATTTCTACCTCAAAATAAAGGCCTAATTACACAATAATAATTATATAGGGCTAAGGTTTTGACACAATGTATATTTTTTTTTTGTGTTTTAAAAGTATTAATTGTTGGCTCATTAAGTAAAAAAAATGTGTTTCAAACGATATAATATAGTTTTGATTTTATATTTTCAAAAAAACGGATAATTTTTTAATTTTATTAATGTTTTCAAATACCTTTTTAATTTTTGTATTATTCATTTTTTATTTTTTCACAGTTTTGTATTTTCTTTTATAATTAACTAAGCAATTACTATTATTAATGTTGGTTATTAATTGTTATGAATTTTATGATTCAGCGATGATCGCCGAATCTTCAATATTTAAAATCGTATCAACTGTAAATAATTATTGCACGATACTTATCGATGAAATTCTGTGTAAAAAACACTACATTATTATAAAATTTGTAGTCAAATAAAATGAGTGACTATAAAAAACCACGTTGTGTGTATAAAACATTTATCGTACTAACAACTAAAGTACACTATTTAGGTACTAGATTTGTTCTTCTTTCTTCGACATTTTTGATAAATTTCGCATTCCTTGACTGAAAAGTACTATCTCTCGAGTAACAAGTTATAATAAAGTAAACTAATTATAATATCTGATTATTTATTACTCGTGATTTTGACACGTACAGCTGTAAGTATGAAATATTTATTAATTATTTGTACATATTATTATACATTTATAATTATTAAAACATACCTAATTGCTTTAAAGAAATTTATCGGTGACACATTTTAATATATTCTTTTATACTGTAACAAACTAACATTCCATAGCCAGTTTTTGAATTGTATTTTTATTTTACAATAAAATTGATTTTTTCATGCACGATTTATTGCATAGGTTTAGGTAGAGTATGATTTATTATAGTAATTATTGTTATAGACCAATAAAATGAATGAGGCGTTTAAAATTATGACGTCGAATTTTCTTCGAATATGTTCAATCGACCATGGTCGTTCAGATGTTCTAGTTTTTATTGAACTACCTATATTTTCATTTTTTATTGTTTGCACAAACTTTTAAATGATTTAAATGTGTACATATCAAATATTTTTCAAAGTTTTTAATAGAATAAACAATCTGACCAAACTATATTTCAATAGAACAATAACTACATACCTATAATGGTTATTAGTAGTGTCAACTATTTTTTCCTATTTTGCATGTGTTTTGAACTTATACATTTTTTTTTTTTTATATAATAGTGTTAATAATTCAATTATTTAGCTATCATAAAAAATATATAAAATTATATAAAATCGTATTGGTTACTGTAAGAGGTGATAAATGTATTAACTATTATTACTAATAGTTTATGTATAACTTTATTCACAAATTCTTTTATTTTACAAATCGTACATTTACATTTTTTATATATGACATGCATTATAATATAATGTTTCTACAGTCACGTGTTATGTTTTTAATATTTATATGCTTGAAATTCAATACGGTTATTAGTTTAAAAAACAAACAAAATGTGTTGGTTAAAATGCATATTATATTTTTTATTGTTTCGTGGTAGTAATGGATTATTGACTTAAAACAATGTCTGGCTGCCATTGTACGTTAAAAAGCTCATAATATTAAGTTACTTAAAAAAAAAAAATCGATTACCTACTTGTTATTTGACTAAGGATTGTGTTGTATTCGTAATAGTATACTCTCATAAGAGTTAATTTTTTTTTTTTTTATATTAATAATGTATTTTATTAACAACATTATTTTGTTGAAAATTTTTAATTTAACCGAATGATAAGAATCTATAAGGATCCTTGTTCTTTTGCATGTATTATTATATTTAAATAGAACATTCATACTTTATCAAATGCATTTTTAAGCTATTTATTGTCACTAAATATTCCTATATTATTTTCAAGCAATTTATTTAAAATATTCATATGTGTATTGAACAATTATATTTATTTATAGAAAACAAATTATGACCTTCAGTTACATTTAACGTGTTTTATATACCATTTATTGAACTTATATAAAAGGTATTCAGATTTTTATTTATTTTATTACTTATTTAGAGGTTAAGTACAAAAAAATGTATGGTTTTAAATTTATGATTTCAATGTTATTAATATATATTTATAAAATTTGACCTTTTTAAAATAATAATGGTTTTAAATGTCAGCTTTCACTAGAAAGTTTTGAAATTATCACAGGGACATTTAATAAAATATTAATATGTGTAGTACATTTATATTTTGTCATAATTTTATATTTATATAAAAGTTTAAAATTAGGAAAACTAATTTTTTCCCTTTAATTTATTATTATTATTATTATTATTTTTTTTTTATCTAGATGTTTAATACTTTGTTATAACCAATAAATATATAAAATCATATTTTTGTATCATAGTTGGTAATACTAATTTAACATATATCTGTGATAAAGAATTCGAGTTGCAAACATTTTTTTATTTTCAAATACGATCTTTGAAATGGTATGATAATATTTGTACTGTGTACACGAATTGTATTACGATGAAATAAAATTTTGAAAGAACGGAGTATTAAATAAAATATTACATATTCGAATATTGGATATATTATCCTTACAAATGATTTGGAAATTCAAAATTGTCAAATCTGGACCTTTAGATATGTAAAACTTACGGGTTTTCGGTGAAACTAGCAGCTGTGAAATGTAATTTAAAAAAAAAAAAAAAAACAAAACATAAAACCGATTATATTACAGTTATCTGCGACGTTCATACTCTCTTTGCATACAGAAAAATAATTTTTTAGTAACTCAAAATGTTTATATCTATATATATTTTTATGTAAAAAATTATGGAAACGCCAAAATAGATTAAATTTGTACATTTTCAATGCATGTTTTAATCGAATAAATAATATCAATTCGATTTACATGATAAAATTGTTAATTGAATAATTTAAGTAACATCAATATTAAATTAACAGATTTTACATCAAGATATATTGTATAGATAATATAATTATAGTTTTTATGCATAGTTACGAATAATATATAAAACAAAAATTCTGTAATATTAAAAATGTGAATATATTTAGTTGAAAAAAAAAACGAAAATCTTAAAAAAGTAATACAGTTTCTGAATTTTCGTTATCCTTATGTCCATATGGGTTTTCATAATAATAATAATAATAATAATAATACGGAATGATTTTATTAGAAAACAATTATTGGAAGAACGTAATTTTACTTTAAATACCTTAATCACATAAAGATGTCTTTATAACAAAACATTTGGTGCATTTATTCTTAAGTCATGTACAGTATATAAAATAAATTACACGTTTCAACAAATAATTATTTAAATCGGCACAATAAAAGACTGAAAATGTTTGAATGATCAAGTAAACATTATGTATCTACTTTCGACGATTTTTGAATAAAACTGATGTCTACATTTTTCATCAATTCAAAATTCAAACAAAAATAACTAGAGAAATCGTTCTACCGTATAGATAGAAGGTTTCAAATGTATCTCGATATTAAGTAGATGGCAGTAATGAATGGCGTTTTAAATTCGAATTTAATGATAAATAATTGCATCCGATGTTCTGTTAGTTTATATTTTCTAACGGTATTATATTACACATTTGTATTTATATTTCTATGTATAGTTTATTATTTTATCCGTAATACGGTAGTGTAAGTTATTTTTTACAAAAAAAAAAAAAAAAAATAAAAATAAAACTATATATTTTATAATAATTAAAATATTTTATAAAATTACCAGATTTTATTAACATAAAACTATACAAGTCAATACCGATTTATTGTAAAAGTTTTGTGAATATAGGTTTGAAGAATAAATACCTAGCATAAAATTGTTCTAAATATATTTTTAAAATTGCATTATCACTAGTAAAGTAGTAAATACTAATAATATGAGTAATATATGTTAGTTAATTAATTATATTTTTACATTTTTTAGTAATATTTACAACAAAATAACTAAATTTATCAAGTTAAATATTGAATTTTGCCAAGCCTAATCCATAAAATCGTATAAATGTTCAACTATTAGATAATTAAATATTATTTTTTAATTGTGATCAGAACAACTTGTGGTAACTATTGGATTAATTTTCAAGTATTTTTATTCACTAAAAAAAAATAAAAAATATAAATCGAAGAAAAATTTAAAAAAGTGTATGATTATTTTAAATGTCTAAACTATTTTGATTTGGTGAAATGATCAAGTTTATGCAGTTATTTATTAAAAAAAAAAAAAAAATAATAATAATAATTTTGTCAACTATAGTTGTGCATAAAAATTACTCTTTTTCCTAATTATTCTATAAAATAATATTTGCCTCCCAAAATACACACTAGATTTAATTTCTTATCAGAAGCCATTTTCAAAGTTAATGAATAAATTACTTTTTTTTACACAAAAATTTGATAGTTGGAAAAAATATTAATCGTAAAATCAAATTATTGTCATAACTATTTTAATGATTTTTTAAACGCATAGTATAAATATAATAATAAACTAGGTGACACGTATCTATCAGGTAATCTGTCTATCTATAGACTATAATATACTAAATAAATTACAAAATTTTATTTATTAAACATAGCATTTTACGACGATGCATTAAGATTATTAAGATTAAGGATGGTTTTGCACTTATGCAGAAAATGTTTATTAAAAATAATTAATTATATGGATAACATGGTATACGGCTTACAATAAATAAAAACGGTCTCGGAAGTGAAATAAACCGGCAGCCCAGGTTAAATTTCCGAATATATAATTTTTCATTTTTTTTTTTTTTTTTTATATGATATATGTATATGTATAAGAATCATATTATGATAATTTTTGTTTTAGAACATCCTTTCTTCAATAAAGGACTCCGTCAGAATAAACGTAATTTACCCGAAAACGATTTTTTTTTTTAAACTATGTAGGTACTCTATAACAACAATCCTATTTAATATACATATCACCTATAGGATAAGGACTAGAGTTTTGTCTTTTTTTTTTTTTAATCAAAGAATCAGTATTCATCGATGACTATTAGTAAATGCTGATACCTGTTAATATTTATTATCAGCCACACGATGTCTGACAGCACTTGTTGATGTCTATCAATTCAATTAATTGGAGAGAACAAAATATCCCTAGTACAAAAATCAATATCATATAACTTCAGATGTGATAACTAAAATGCACTTAAGTAAATTATCTATATTAATTAATTTTTCAATTAAATATTTATTAAACTTGACTTTTTTACTATTAAATAAAGTGCAATTAATCGTGGATTAATGTATGGATGTGTGTGTGTGTGTGTTAAGAAATTATTTATATATTTTACAATCTATATCAATAAGTAAATTTAATCAGAGAAGAAAATAATGATCTGAGGTTCACGTGATCAGATTAAATATTCATTGATATTATTCTACAAATTAAAATGCATAAGCAATAATTAAATTGAACTAAGTCGTTTAGATATCTAAATTCTGCAAGTATTCTTTAAAAGTCATCATTAAATGTATGTAAAACTTCTTTTAAAATATAACAAAAAGATAAAATATATAGCGAATCAGTCTTCACATAGGTCCCATTAAATATATTTTTTTATTTAAAATCTAAGCAATAAATGTTACACTCGATGTGTCTTTATAATGCATATAATAGTGTTATGTCGTAACATAGTTTCTAACAATATTGTTTTTATTATGTATTGATAAGTTAATGGAATGACTAGATAGAGCACACCATACAATTTAAACGCATTGTTTGAGTACACTATATATCATGTACAAACGTGTGTTTTTTTCTCCCCTAATAATCTACCTATTATCTATCTATTGCAATATCTATTTTGGTTTGTCGTTCTTTCGCTGTACGATTGAAATTTATCGGAGTCTTTGGAACCTAACCTTACCGTGGATAGACTGATATATTTCTTTTAAAACGTTTCAAAATTGAATTAGTCCATTACCCCCATGTGGAGTACGCCGAGATCCGCGCCGACTATAAACCAACCGCCTGAATTTATTGGCTACATTTTGTTTTTAAATATTTTATAACCACTCTTTCCGATAACCCGACTCCTTGACAGGTGCGCACGCACGCCGGGTCATTTTTTGTTTTATTTTTTTAATTATCTTTAAAAGCCTTTTACACCACATTGGATTATAGAACGCACCTTACCGTGTCCGGCCGAAAAAGGACGTCTGCCTGTCGTACAGGTCACGCGCGCTTAGATATAATATCGTCACGTCTTGCCATGTACACACTTACACCGGCGGCGAGTCTTTGAATTATTCAACTGGCCGTACAAGCAGGACGCGTGATGATTATTCGTGGCGCCAGCTCGTCAAATCCGGCGCGTACCTGCTGCAGATAACAGCTACCTACCGCTGGGGCGATTGGACTTCCGGAAGTGCATCCTGCCAAAATTGTCATAACTAAGGTGCTAAAGAGACCGCGGTACCAAAATTAACTAGGTTCAATAGAATACGTTTTTATTTTTGTTTTTTATATTACTGCCGTGTGTACTGCGATGTGTGTAAAGATACATATTATATCACGGAGAAAAAAAATGTGAGTAAACGGAGGAATTTTTGATTTACCATTATAAATTACTGCCTAAGGCTACGACTTTTGTGTGAGTGTGTTTGTGTCTGTGCTATTTTCACTTTATTGGTTTTTTTCTCCCTTTACTTTTCCTACTTTGTACCATGACTATACGCACACATCTCTTGGAATCAATTTAAAAGGTCCAAAGGTATTAAGTCTGGTCGGCGACCGCCCGTGGACCCAACCCACGTCTCTTCTCTACCAAGCACGTCCACCGTCCTTTTTGCAAACGCAAAACCTATAATATATAAAAGCTCTCTGCCAACAATGTGTGTGTGAAAACAATGTCTGTCGCAGGCTTTTTATCAACCAAAACTTTATTTGATTGTAGCTGCCAATCTTGCAGCAACCGCCGACTGTGTTCTTATTGGAGTCCAAACAATAAATGTCTAATTTTTCAGATATATATATTCTATACACGTGAACAAGTTAGGTTAATTGCAACAATTTAACTAAATAACATTTATAATAGAATTATTATAAAAAAACTACAGTCAAATATGTAATTATTAATTAGCATAAAATCATTTTACAGTAATAAAATATAGAAAGTAAAATAAAGTGTAAGAAGCTACTCTTCTCGCAATCATATAGTTACATATATTTTTTTGGTATGATATAACGATATTTAAAATATTAAAAAAAGATAAACAGGTGGGTACCACTCTGCTATACGTTAGGTAACAATTGGAACACTATAATTGGTTTGCTAAAATTGAATTCAATGCCTATTATAATTGCAATCGAAAAGTGATTCTGAGTGGAGACTAACCCTTTGTCTTTCTATGTCCCAAATTGTATTTCGTAATGTTTTTTTTTTTTTTTTTGAAATACATAGTTATTAAAGTCATTCATTTTATTTTAATATTACAATAGATTGATATAATTGTTTTTAAAAATATTGCGTTTATTATATTATTAATATTATTATAATTAATATATACTATTGTTTACATAATATTATATCAATATTATAACATGAATTTAAAAAAAATCTTTCTGTAAACACCGTAACATATTAAAAAAAAGATTCATAGTATAAATAGATAATATTTTAAAATAAGTCAAAAAGTCATTGCGTATAATAAAGTTAATAATAGTGTAGTATATACGTGAATGTTGTAAGTTCTTACAAATAATGTTTTTAAATTAAAATAAAATAATTAATATCGTTATTTATCGTTTAAATAGGTAATTTTATCTAAATCTGAACTTAAAATGTTCAAGAAAAATAATTTCCTCTATAAGTCTAATAGATTTTATGGTTTCAGTACAAAAAAAACTTAAAAAAGAATATTATATTAAAATTTCAAAATAAAAATTTGATAAAGTTTTATGAATTTCAATTAACACAATAGGTTTGATTTACACTAAAAAAACAAATTGGATTTCGTCAAAATTGAATTTGCGTAAAAAAATCCTATTTTCCTTTAATTTTTTTTTATTTTTTTTTTTGTTTTTCTAGATTATAAAAAGTACCTACTGACAATTTTTGATTTTCACCTGTTCAAAGTGAATATAAGATGCAATTTTCTATTCAAAAACATCTTTAAAGTTGAAAATTGAATCATAATAACTACTACTTATAGTGTTCACATACATAATAAAAGTACACATTATTCTAAAATCAATAAATTTATTGTCCCGCTCGGACTCTAAATTAGTCAAATAAGATATAGTCTGTAAATTATGTAAAATTGCTGTGACTCTTCGATAAATGTTATTATAAATACATTTTAATTTAAATTTTACATAGTTTTTGAAATATTATGATGCAAAACTAGCGATTGATTATTATGATTTTTAAACGAGACACGGACCAATTGCGCATAAAAAAGTTTTTGCTTCGGGTCTGTGTATCAATTGCGCTTGTATTTAAATTTGTCTACTTTGAGATATAAAAATATTGTTGTTCGATATAATTCCATGAACATCAACATAAACAATCTACATACTAAAATGCTTGAAAATTAAAATCTTATTTATTGATCAATTAATTACTGGTTTAAGTGACTGGTTATAATGTATTTTATAACTGTATCGGGAATTTTCTGAAACATTATTATTATTATTACACTCATTTTATCACGCAAGAATGAATTTGAGTGAGTGATAGACGAAAATAAGATTTCATCATTGTTGGATATCTATCAACCTAATTGTTTCATTGTACACAATTTACAATACATATATCATAACACATTTATGATAGCCAAAACTTATATGTATCTTGTTGCTTAGTATTAGTTTGAGTTGTTTGACGTAATAATATGGATTGTTTTAGCAAGTTATTTTAGTAAAAAACAAAAAACCATTGTTACTTTTCGATGATTTTAAGTTTCGAAAATGTATTAAATCAGAAAAATGTGCAAGTAAGTGGAGGTGTACAGTTTAAATCGTGTCCTTCGAGATTATTATCTGATGAAAGTGTATCGTTGATTTTAAAATCCAACTTGAATCATAGCGACGAAACTAGTGAAAATATTATTAGGGTCGTTGTTTTTAATTCATTAAAAATAAAAAGAACAGGACAAGTTACAACACGACCACTAAAATTAATTCGCAATGAATTGCGTTATAGATTTGACATTAAACGATTAGCATTTTATTGGACGAAACGTTTATTGTATTCTTAGGAAAACATTACCGGAAAATATGACCAAAATGTATATATAATTAAATAATTAAGATAAAAATACATACAAAAGTGAGAATTTATTATTTTTAAACGACAATATTTTGAATACAATATGTTTTTCTACAAAATTAAATTTAGAATTTTTTTGTAATTGTGGCAAAATATTTGTTAATGGAACTTTTGAATTTTGTTTTAAATATTTTTATCAAATTTTTACGATACATGGTTTGAAAAATAAGCACTTTAATCCGTTAATATTTTCTTTATTGTAAATCGAGTTATCAAGTACATACGATTATGTATTTAGAGTTTTGACAAGTAAATGTGCAATTTTAATCTTGATTTTAATCCAAAAACAGTCGTTGCCGATTTCGAACAGGCTATACATTTTGTAGCTAAACAAGTTTGGCCTTTAATACTTCTAGTAGAATGTAGATTTTATTTATCACAAGCTTGGTAAAGGAATATTCAATGTTATGGACTATTAACAAAGTATTAAGTACCCTAATTTTGAAATAGGAAAGTGGCTGGATTTAATTTTTAGTTTGTCATTTTTTCCACACGAAGAAGTGGAGTATGTGTTTGTAAAAGAAATAATTACAATTCAACCAATCACTTAAAATCTTGCCAAATCCACAAACTTAATCGTTGAAAACTATATTTCATCTAATTCTACATTCCCCCCGATACCATGGGGATCTAATTCTATAAGTTCTGAATGTAAAACTAATGCGTGTAAAACTTTTCACGCTTCTTTTTCTTCAAACTTTTATTCTCCCCATCCAAATATTTTTGTTTTTGTTAAAGTAATCATCAAAACACAGATTAGTAGGTACGTTTATTGTAATAAATACTAAATAGTACAAAACAAGATAAATATATATTATTGAGAAATACAAATCTGGCAAAATTACCAGAAAAAAACGTTTAAAACCATTGTTTTATTGTTATTATAAAAAAGTTTTAATGTGAATTATAACGTAACTGATATAATTTTAATTTTGAGTAATTGACTATGAAAAGTATGACTTGTTACATGCGAAGTAAAAATGACTTAATTTTTTTATAAAAAAATCGATTAGTCTATTTCTTATTATATAATTAAAACTACCTAATAAGTTTTTCTCATACATTGCGTGGAATTGATCTATCAACTCTAAAATGTATAGAGCGCAATTGGTCCATCGGCTCTAAAATATTCAGAGCGCGATTAGAATATAAAAAAGTAATTGTAAGTGCAATCAGTAAACTCCCGTTAAAATGAAATACCAATCTAAAATTCAGTGGAATAAATAGTAGGTTGACGGAAATCTTGTGAAAATAAAGTTGCAAAATGTGATGTGTAGAAAAAAAATATATAAAGAAATTTTGTCATTGAAAAAATGAAAAACCATATTCTACGAGTAATGAGTGTCGTATACCATAGGACACAGCATATAATACAGAATACATGACATACATTTTTATATTTCTAAACAAGAAATCCAATATCAATATGTTTATATATATAAATAAATAAAACATATACTGGGAACGGGGAATCACTGTATTGTCCTGCTTTTCCATAAGGCTAACAAAGAAAAACGAATCCAACTAATATGAATTCAGAGAAATATAGCAAAAGTGCTAACCCCCATCCTTTTATTTAATAATGAATTTATCAGACTATGATTTTTAGTGACATTTTTAAAAATGTTTATACATCTTAATCGAAGTTCAAACTAGAATTGTTGAATTTCGTATTTCTGTGAACTAAGAATAACAGAACAATGATAATAATGGGTTTGGAAGATGATATGAGGGCTTTGGTAATTTTATCCATTACATTAAATTTATTCTAGTATAATAAATACTTGAGCCTATATATTCCATGTATATTTTTCTTAAGCTACCTTAAAAGACTATTTTCTTTGTTGTAATATGTACATTTTGTAGTATTTACATACATCCAAACCACTCGGGAACTACTCGTCGGAGTTCGATTAAATTAAAAAAAAAAAAAAAATCAACTATTAAAAAATTTAAAAAAAAGGATAATTGTCATTTTGTAATTAAATAACCTAGAACCACCATAACGCGTTCTTCGAAGGTATAAAGATTTGAATAATTGAGAATTATATGGTCCGTAAGTATACACATAAATATTCTAAAAATTAGATTTTAAATAAATTCGTTATTAAATGAAAGAAAAAAAATGGGGGACAGAGAACGTATAACTATGGCGTATGTTATTTGTACGTATATTGTAATACCAAAGAGTAAGACAGCCGCCGCAGGGACGTCACATATATACACGATCGTTTTACATATAAATTCTGGCAAAACGCACGCGATGCGAAACATCTTGATGAATACGATTAAACGTCGCTAACATTATTTAGAATGTGTGTTCGTATCTAACGGTGTCCGACCCGCTTCCGTATTGTATGCACGCAAGGGCATAATAATTTCTAATTAGTCCGCTAAAATTATACACGCTACAATAATAATAATAATAATATATTCTATTTGTCAACTACATCGCACATGCATATTATATAATACGGCTAGGCTTAGCGTGTATTTGTATTTATCGATTTGTTCGAGTGACGGATGAACAGCAAAAAGGAAAAAGAATAATGTAATTATTGATACTCGATGAAATATAATTTGCATATTCTAATTAAAAAAAAAAAAAAAAATTTAAATTAAAAAAATTCTGAGCTCTTAACGTATAATAATAGTACCTTCCTATGTACCTAATATATGTATATAATATAGGTACCTATGTCGCATTAACGATGCATTTATTACTCTATATATCTATAAAATATTATCATATACCGATATTGCTATAGGGCTGGGAGTAGCCAGTTCAAAATCGTATTTTTGTTTCAACAACTTTGATGTTTTTCATTATTTTCTCTACAGATATTTTATCAAATTCCCCGTTAAACTAGAACAGTGGTTATCAAACTATTTCCATCGGAACACAATGTTACTGTTTATTTTAAGTCGCGGCACAACACTACCCGAGATAAAAAATTGTGTATTTGTGTCAAAAAAGTACTTTCGGATTTATTCATAAAACATATTATTTTATCGTGTCTTCGCCGTATATTTCTTTAGGAAATGCTGAACTACAACAAACTGGACCAGACCACTGTGTTATACTGTGGTAGTTGATATACAGTTCATATTTGTTCCTCATATATTTATTTCACCCGCCTAAAAATGACTTGGATGTGAATTGTATAATTTGATTTTGATAAATAAATTATAATTTTATAATTTGCAGCGATGGCAATTTCAAACCGATTTTTCATTGTTACTATACATATTTTAAACTTTTGGAGGTTCGGACGTTTAAAACGACGCTAAGGAATATATTCTCTTTTAAAAGATATGATTGTTTTACAACGATAAACTTTCCTGTTAATTTACCGAAAAAAAAAAACGATTAAACGAGCATCATCGTCTTATAACAACGTATATCTATATCCTACTTCCATCTCTACAAGTCGTAGATTTAAAATTATCGTATTTAGTCCATTGTAATTGAATACGGTTTGTTTATTTAATTAACGTAAGTTAGTTTTATAATATAAAGTGCAGAAAAGTGTGAGACGTGCCGTACGTCCAACGGCAAACGGCACCGTTATATCTCAATATACTGTCCTGAGAGTTTCTTTATATGTGACTATCCCCCGGTCCCTTTCGCCTATACCTGAAGTCCATAAATCAGACGGGGCGTTGCGTCGCTGTTGCGTTACTCGAAAGTTTATGTTGCCGACTACCACGCATATTCACGATTTGTGCCCGTGCCATTGTATAGTTGATGTTTACTATTGTATATGTAGATTGATCGGAGCCAGTTTTCACATTATTTGGCAAGACCTCGGGTGTCTACTTACTGTGAAATATATCTTCCGAGTTCCGCTATAACTGCGGTCTCTTTACAATAAACTCTTTTTTTTTTTTTTAAAAAAATATTATCTAGCTTGCATTGCACTTGTGCATAGACATCGTTTATCAAATATTTTTGAAGAATATTAAAACAAACGTTTTAAGTATATTATTTTAAAATTATTTTGAAAAGTTAAATACCTGCCGTTATATTTTTTTCTCTATTTAATTATTAAATTCCGTTACAATCACGTTTGCTGTTGTTGATGAACGAGTTAAATTGTTTTCAACAACTTTGTATTTGATGTTATTTGTTATTTTTCTTTCTTTGTTTTTCACTGTAACCTTACAAATTATAGAACAGTCTTTCAATTGCTGTGGTTAGATTTTCTGAGAAACGAATCTTGTATCTTAATCGTTTGAAGATAATAGTTTCTAAAGGGGTGGGGAAAACAGATGTTTGATCACAAAACTAAATTGTTATTTCTTTAAATCTAAACTTACCTTTGTACTAAGTTTTAATGTTTCCAGACGAATATCTTTCAAAATACCACGTTTATTACAGTATATATATGTGTGTGTGTGTGTGTGTGTGTGTGTGTGTATGTGTGTGTGTACGTACGCGAAAATGGAAATCTTTGTCATGCTTGTTATCTAAAACTACTTGTCTGATTACCTTGATTTTTTTTCAAAAATCGAAGAGTACATTGTGGATATATTTTAAGTCTATTTATGATTCTATAAGTTAATGCAAAATTGAGTTTTTATATTTTTTAAATAAACAGCAAGTATGCCCATAAACTTATTATTTTTTTTTCATCTTTGTTATCAACTATTAGTTATTTAGAAACTATGATTTTATTGAAAAGTTTATTTAATGTAACAGTACCAAATGTTTTTTTTTTTTTGTTCACACTATTGAAACTTTATGAGTTTTGTTGGTTTTTGATCCAGAATGAAAAGAAAATCACATGTGGGTCGTTCAACAAAAAAAAAAAAAAACATATTTAAAATATGCTGCTGCTGTTAAATGGTCAAAAAAAGCAGCACTGGGCGAGACAGCTATATAAAGTTGATGTATTGGAAATATCATCTATAAACAAAATCAAAAAACCAAAAATATTATTTTTCCACACGCTTTACGCTAAATGTTAGCACTAAGAAATACAATTTAACACGAATACGTTTTGTGTGTGCGAGCAACGAAGTGCACGGGGATATTTAGTTGCAATATATATATATATATAGGTACATAAATACTGCAGTATTAGACCAAGTAAATAAAGTAGTTTTTACATTTTCCAAGCCTTCTAATCTCGAGAGCAAAATTATGTCATTAAAAATACTTATATACACAGCATTATATACGGCGCATTATCCCCTTAGCCCGTAGAGAGGAACCGCAGCAAATTATAAAAGCACTATTGACGCTATGTAAGTTTATTATTTCAAAGTTTAAACCTCTACAGTTTGTGTCAAATTAAATTTTTCAAAAATATCTAGCGATGAGCTCATTAAATATATTAGTTATACATGGTTATATCTTTTAAATATATTTATATAATATTGCTAATATTGTACACACTATTAGTTGTTACTTTTAGATGAATTTTTTGAAAATAAAAGAATAGAAATCCTCTTATTTCAGAGGGTCCTTTCAGAGGATTAACCATTTAAATAAAAATCCTAGTCGTATCTGTAGAAAACTTGTTAAAATCCAATGTATTTGTCTCATTATTTTTCGAGTCTGCGGACGGTGTGTGGCGTGGAAGGCGTGCACGTCGTTTACATGTTTAAGGGACTACTAGTTCCGATGGTCGTTAATGCAATTTTTTATTCCTTTCTGCGTTTTCTACTGCGATTATAAAAAACATTGAATACTGTGTACAAACGGTGCAATCAACGGACGAGACAACAATAATAACAAATCAACGTCAGCTATACACTATTCTGTTGGTTTCGCCGAGACAATCAAGCAGCATTATAGCTAAGGATGTGTGCGCGTGTCAACGTGTACGAATATGATAATAGTATGTTAACAGCGGTGGGTGTCAATGATTAATTTTATTCGTATGTATACATTGTGGACTAGTCGAGACCAAAACAATATACCAATAGATGGGGGTGACATTTTTTAATGCCAAACGACTATCTCAAACATCGGGACATTTTATACATTTTTTTTTTTCGGAAACGTTTAATAGCGTGACGTATAGTTCGATGTTTTTTTTTTTTTTTTATTCATATATTATGCTATACGCCTCTCTCCTTCACCAATGGCCCATACCAAACAATATCACCTATAACCGTTTAAACGGTTTCGACCTTTAAGGTTTAATAACGATGAACTACGATTTTAATTTTAAAACAAAAATGATTTAATTTTATATTTCCAAACATTCTAAGGTATGAAAATTAAAAATTGCATAAATATTTGATTTTTGATTTTTTTCATGAAACATCAAATTTTTTGTTCTATTTAGTTTTATGATTGGTGTTGGCGTGTGACAGTTCTATACAACATAACATAAAAAAAAATAAAAAATATTTCGTTCTTTTCGTTAAGGAGCATAAAAGTATTCAATAGTAATAATAATTGTGTTATTGATAAATTTAAAAGAAATCTATTAAAATAAATTAACATTTTTAAATTAATTTTCTGATGGAAAAAAAAAATTCAACAAAAAGCATTCACGTATTCCAGTTTCAGTCGAATGAAAAGTTACGATGCAGGTATTTGTGTTGCTTACGGATTTCAATTAAAATATATTCGTGTACTGCACGTAAGTATATAAATAAACAGTAAACCGACACCAGAAAAAGTTTTTAACTTTTGCAAAAACCTTTTCAAAGTTAATTTATCATTATATATAAGTTAATTATGCTTTACCCTTAATATCATATAACACGCGCAATGAAATGACTCCAAACTGAAATTAAATTGGACTGAAAAATAACCTATCGATTTACGCGTTTGCTTAATTCAAATCAGATGAAAAACCTTCTATATAGAAGTGTATTACTATTTCAAAATTCAAATTAATTAATCTTTTTGTTATTTTAATGATCAATATTCATTTTGAAAGTGTTTTACATAATAATTTTACTATATTATATTTTAATACCGTTATTTTATTTTTTTCAAGGAATTCGAATATTTGTTTGATTGAGACATAGACATCAGTGTAATTATTTTTGTAGCCAAGACACGATTCGTATTTTTTTGAAGTATACAAAAAAGAATATTTTAAATTATTGGATTGTTGAGCCATCCACGTGGTTTTTTTTTTATTTCTACGAGAAAAAAAAAGTTGCATTCTTAAATCAAACTTCAAAATACACCCGCATTATTATTTTGTGTATAGATCATTATAGGGTCTATCGAAAAGTTTATATATTTATATATCTGATTGCTCTTTATGATAATTTTATTTGAGGCTTTTCGGATTTTCTCTGCTTTCTTTGTATTCTCATCAATCGTTTAGCAGACCTTCAATTTATCTAAACTCAACGTGCAAGTGCTGAGACATTTCAGTTGTTGGATTAGATTGGAAAAAGTCGTTCAGCAACAGAATATTTCTGTATTTGTTCGACATCGTCTGGTTTAAAAACGTGAAAATCGATTTACAGTGCATATTGTCATTGACCTTTTAAAGTATTTTATTATATCCTGGATTAACCATTGTCTCCCCAGTGAGAATATATCTCTGAAATATATTATTCGGATAATGCTTGCATAATCTTCCAATATACCCATGTAATATAACAATTAGAGTAAAATACAACTAAAATATCCAACGATATTCATTATTTTCAAATTCGGAATGTTGCGAAAAATGTATTAATTTAATAATAATATATAGTTTGTTTTTTTTTTTTTTTTGTATATTTAGTTGTTTAATTATAGTAAAATAATGTTTTACATTTTCAACTTCAGCATATATCTTTGATTTGGAAATGAAACAAGTTGATACTTTAGGGAGTCTAAAGTAAAAATTTCTCAGTACTTTTTTCAATATTTGGGATGCATTTAAAATTAAATAAAAAAAAAAATAGGTAACAATAGGAATTATTACACAAAACCAGTTTTTGATTTTCTTATTTTGCTGCAATTCATTAATTTTAACTGAAAATGGTACTGAAAATGTTTATGTCATAATATTCTATAACAGTATACCTAACTTCTATAAATGTCGACTTTTTTTTAAAGCTATTTACAAACACAAAACATTTTTGATTTTTTTTTTAAAATTAATTTTTTGCTCATTTAAAACTTTAAACATGTAATAAAAGTTTCATAAGTCGTTATTTTAACTATTTAAAAATATTATAGCAAGACATTTTTTTTTTTTTTTTTGATAAGCACGTTTATAGTTTAAATAACGACAAAATTAGATATTTAAATAAAAAATTGATATTTTAGTTATATTGTTGTAAATCAAAAATATTTTTTATGGGGATTTGAAACTTTAAACGTATATTGTTAGATTTTATACACGAAACGACATTTTCAAATGCAATGTTTTTACAAAAATTAATCCAATGTATTATACTAATATTATAGTAAAATGAACTACTTTCATAGCAATTTAAATATATTATTAATTATACTTAGAAATGTAGACTAAAGAATTAATTTTTATTATATGCAATGTTTTGTCATCAAATGTATGTAAACTTATAAGTTTTTCTATCACTAAGAAATACACTATATTATAGTTTAAATATATTTTATTTGAGCTTAATATTTTTAATATTTACTACTCCACTCTAACTGTTATTTATGAATTTACAGAAATAAAAGAAATTGTGCAGTTGTGCGTTTCGAATAAATGACGCCCATTCCATCGACATAAATTTTATTAAATATATTTTCATAGAAGTTTCCCGGTAAATTTATTTCTAGTCTATAATATCTCAAAAAAGATAAAAGAAATAATTATTTATTTACAAGTGTCCTTTTCGGAAGTACATGTGACTACGATACGTTTGATGTACGTATTTCTTCCATTAAATGTAGTTGTTTTTTTTTATTTATGTTACACTTAAAACCATTCTCGTCGGTTCTTTGTCGTTACGGAAACATCTGATGACTGTGTAAATGTAAAACAATACATAACTACTGTACCGTGTACCTATACACATTTACAATAACGTAATATTTTGGATTTTAAAATTTTGCCATGGTTTGCAAATTTACGTTATGTTGTTGTCATCGTCGCCAAGGGAATAAAATAAGTTCAAAATGCGATTGATTGTATTCCACCCTACAATCGAAGTGTAATAATAATATACTACGATTACTACTGCTGCTTCAAGCACACTGCGTACAGTGCGTACGTACAAGGCATTGTGTATGGGATAAAGAGAGAGAGAGAGAGAGAGAGAGAGAAATAGAGTAAGAGAGTAAGACGACTTTGTCATTTTAAAGGAGGCCGGATGGGTTTAGTCGATTCCAGCAATGAAGGGGTGGGGGAATGATGATTTTGTTGCATCGTGACGGAACTCACAATGTTTATTGTGGACCCGAAGGGGTTGTCTACGCGGTGTAGCAGTAAGGTCGACAGTAGCGAAATAATATTGATTCGTCTAGTTTTATATCACAAACGCTCACGCACATTATATAAAAAGTATTTTTTCCGCACACAATAATAATATAATACATAAAATGTGTGTCTGGTGAATTTGACAAATCGAAATCGTTCAAATTATTATTTCAACAGACAAATCTTCTATAGACTCATCCTGTATGTACGGCATGCACTGCGTGTGCATATAGTCACAACATTATCATGTGCGTGTCAGCACCTATAACAACCACGGAAAGCGGCGGCAGCGGTCAAAGAGCTAAATGACTCTCAGACTCAGAGACGCTGAATTTGTTGACCACGTGAGCCTGTACACTTTGCGGTTGTGGTGTGGAGGAGGCAAGGCGCGGGTGTTGGTCAATCAAATGGACATTGGCGGAAATAAAACTTTGTCATAACCTCCGCAGCTCGGGTCGTTTTAGTCTGGAACTGGAGGATTACGCCGCTATAATACAGCTATCTCAGTCGTTGTGGGTTCTCCGTCTCCAGGCCACCCGCCACTATACAATCCACCGTACCTCATAATGATCCCCTTCAGAGACTTTACGTGCTCCGCTGTTCGGTTAATAGCCCCTAAAACCGAGTTCTGAGTTTTTCCGGTAAATGTTAGCGAATACGACAATCAAAATGCAATCGAGTTGAATAGCCCACCATAATACATGTGCTTGCCATTAGGAAATAGTAATAATAATATAACAGAAATGAACAATAGTAATAAAACGTTTAATGCGTACAGTACAAAATCCAAAAGAATACTTTCACATGTAAAATATACTACAATATCTATAACAGTATCTATACATTCTTAATCCCATTTGTATTAAATTATTGTTGTGGAACTTTATACCATTGCTGTTATTGTGAATATTATATGAAATAAATTAAAACGGTTTTTAATCCATGTTGACGATAAAATGTAAAAACGTACAACTATAATAAAACGATTAGAGATTAAAATAAAAATTAACAGTCAGTGATGATTTTTCGTTACCATCAAATAGATTCGTTTTACGACTGATAAGTGTCGATTCGTATTGATGTTTCTTTTATTTTTTATCACCATTATTTGCATCTTTTTGCGAAATCAAACTTTAAATGTACTAACGTTGTGTTTACTATTGATACTCCTAATATAATAAATTGAGTAAAGAAAAAAAAATCGTTTCCTTGTAGGTTTTTTTTTCGTAAAAATCATTTTCAATGAATTTGAATTTGATAATATCAATTTTACGCTACACATATTCAAGTCTAAACTAGAATTTAATGTATTTACGATATTATTTCTGTTGGTTTATAATATAATCGTTAACAATTGATAAAATATAATGTTATTTACTTAATTTACTTTTAGTAAATAACCTTTGCTTTTTTAACTAACATAGAAAGTTAAACTATTCCTTGAAATAAACTCATTATTTTAAAATGATTTTATACTTTTCTCATGTTCTTATTTTCTTTCAATTATATGTATAAGTAGTTTAAAAAAATAATAGCTGTTAGCAACAAAGGCCTTGATTTAGATAAAATGTAATGCATATTTTTTATTTCTTTAACATTATGATCAATAATTAATTTTTGTATTTTATTTTTATTTTTTTTATCTAGATACATAAAAAAATAATAACTTTATAATCTATTTATTTATTAAAATAAGTATTTAAGTTATTAAATTTTGCACCCAATATAATTAATAATTGTTAAAATTTTATATTTGTGATTTAACATAATACATTTTAATCTTAAGAAAATTACATTTAAATTATATACAAATATATAAATGTATTTATAATTTGTTTAGTTCTTCTTGCTTTACAAATACAAATAACTTAGTTTATTCAAAAATACATCAAAATGTATGATTACTAAACACCACAAAACAAGTTCTCATAAGATTAAAAATAAGAAATAGACATTTGAAATAATAGTTTGATCAATTTTAAAATATTTAAAAATTAATTTCTTTACGATTTAGACATTTCACACAAAATTTTAATGCACTAGTGAACTTTAATTTCCAAATTTTAACTCTGATTCTAGTTGGAAGATTGCTATTTTTATTTTTCATTTATTTTATATAATAATACACTTGTAACATTTGTAATCGAAACTGATTGTTCTAAATTTTGTTTGTCATCGTTAAGCATGGTTGGTTTTCTGAGGTTTTTGTACACTATGTTCGCTTAATTGATTTCTGAGTTTTTTTTATGTATCGAGTTGGTCCCATAACGAATTAATAATATATTATTACCAATGAAATATTTTTGTCTATTTATTACCTAATAATATTTTATTGTATATTTATAATACTTCAACAGGTTTTATTGTGCATATACATAGTACATTAAATGTAGTCTTTCATTAATTAATATTAAAAAATAAATAAATATTAGTTACAATGTTTTAAAATAAATACGTTGATGAATTAAACATTGGTTTCGACATTTGAATTAAATATTTGTTTATGATCATTAGTTAAGTTTTTATTTAAACTAAAAATATCTTTAATAACACAATATGGTGTTTCAAAGACAATTTATGAAAACGAACATTATTTTTAAGTGACATCAGAAAGTGAATAAATAAAAATAAAAATAAAAGTATAGTAAAATATAATATATATAATATATGCATGTATAACTTACACACTCAAGCATTTATATATAAGTAATTAAAAGTAATTTTAACAGAAGATAACTTCAAAATTTTTCTCTGTTTTTTAATTATTTATTGGATATTATTCAGTTAACTTTAGTATTTAAAAATAATAATTGATAACAAAAATTGTACAGAATTGCTTAGTTATCAATACATTAGATAATTATAGTTTTAATGTTATTTATTTTTTTTTTTTTTACTTTATATTTTTAAATAAAAAATATTTAAATAAGTATTCAAACATATAACATATATGTTATCTCATAAATCTTACTCGAAACGTGATTGTTTGATTTTATTTAAATAATAAGCCTCGATTCTTGGTATAAATGACACGAGATCGTTTCTGTTTTTCAGAAGTTTTTATTTTCGAGTTTAGCAAAATATAGCGTTATAATATTTAATAAGCTCTAAGTAGAGGGCGTGTCAAAAATATCTTTGCTATGACAGTATACATACTTACACGTCACGGAATTTATTCCGTTCATTCATGTACACCAAAAAAAAAAAAAAAAAATAATAAAATAATGTATGAACATGAACTGTAACGCGGCTCGTCTCAACATAATATGCCCAGACAGAAGATGCTGTTGAGATGAATATACCCTTCACAAAGAGACATGCCACGTTGAATAATCCCAATGATCATTTTTATGAAAATAAACATTCCTGGATTAATATGGTGATTTTGTTTTATGAATGAGCATAACACATTATATACCAGATGTTCAATATTTTTGGAACTTTAAATAATAACTGTGTGTATATTTTAATACCTGCACATAATAATAACAGATAATAATACTGTACCTACATTTTATAGTGTAAAATATTTAATAACTTCGTTCATTAATTATTTCATATTATCGTTTAACAGTCCTAATTAGTCTAATGAAACTTATTGAGCAGCCTGTATAATAGTTAGTTTATAGGTATAATAATACTACAATCGTATTACTCATGGTACGTATATTATAATACGCATACATGGACCGATGTCATTTGTTATGATTCATAGAATATTTATAGAAAATATTTGTTTATTATAATGCACGTTCACGAATTTTGTTCGTTGTCGGATATTTATTTTATGTTTTAAATATTTAATGAAATTAACGAATTATGAAAATATTGCCGAAACGCAAAATACATAACACTTGCACTTAAATTTTAACGAAGCATATTTAATATGTTTAATGCAAATACTCAACTTAGTGTTTACCACTATCGGAAACATTTATTTTAACAACCAACGAGTTTTAAGTAATTAAATAAGTTTTAATAAAATAGTGGCCGTTTTAATTTTATTTTATTCAAAACATTTTATGCACAATAATATTTATAATAAGCTGTAGGTTCTGCCCTCTACTTTGTTCGCTCACTAACCCCCTGTGAGAATCAAGGCCTACTGTCAGCCTCGTCCCCATTAAAAGAGGGTTGCCTGATTTCGCATTGTTAAATGTAAAATATTTAAAAAAAAAACGTAATATTGGAAAATAAATCATACGAAACGTTTCTATATAAAAGACAAATATATAAATCAACATTAATGTAAATAATAATAAAATACAAATGAAAACTTGTTTTTTTTTTATTTATTTTGGACACAAAATGTAATTTACCATAACATATGCTTTCTACTGCAAGAATTCACTAGGCATACAATGAGTATTCGTTGGTATAAAAATAAATAATCTGGGCAGCTTAAAATAAGAGTTTATTTTCGATGTTGTAACACTTGTAACTATATTATTTACTCGTATACGTGGCTTACATACTACAATATTATTATTCATAATGGTAATATGATGTATGCATACGAGCGCTCATGATGCCACACGAATGATATGATTCACAGTTATATAACTGCTTATATATTTTTTTATTGTTTTTATTTAACAACGACATCAAAGGCCATTAGTGACAATTATTTATACTATTAACTGTTTATATTTTGTTTATCGGAGAATTGTAGTACTTACAAAAAAAGGCGATCAAAACACTTTTTACAATTTTTTTTTAAATTCATTGAAAATTTTTCGAGATGATAGTAGTACGTATAAATCTATGAAATGAAGTACAACCTAAATAAAAAGTATAACAAAAATACAGTCAGATTACATATTTTCGACGTAACTTAAACTTCATATACGTTATGGTAAAAAGAAAAAAGAAAACCATTTAAATGTCATCTCCTTAAGATGATCTTTTAATGTCAAGTACTTTATATCTATACAAGAATCTAGAAATACTATACATAAACATGCATAATAAAAGTAAGTAAAATATTGAAAGTAATTCCAAAAAGTTTATCAGAATAAATTTTTTATTAAATTCTATTTGAATTAAGGGATTTTCGCATAGTATATATGTGTTTTAAATTTTAAGCTTTCTTTTATATTTTATTCTTCAGAAACACATTTTAGCTAACGACAATATTTACAGAAAAAAAATCTGTTTTTTTTTTCTATTAAATATCAAATAATTGTAATATAGTACAAGTATTTTTCATAGCATTTATTTTAGATATTTGAGTATTTTAAATAGGTAGTTCTTTTTTAAGATATTTACAGTAATTGTAATATTTAATTTTAGATTTATATGATTTTCGTATCATAGTGAACTATTTTTTTTTTCAAATTTAACACCTTGAATTTTAAAGCTAAATTCTTGATTCATTATAAGCTTTTTTAATAATAATTGCATAAAATATATATTAAATATTATTTATGTATATATATAACGTAAAAAAAAAACAAACAAACAAACAGTACAGAAAAAAATAGTAAAAATATTTATAATAATAAAGAAAATTAACAAAATTACAAATTATCATAATAGCGTAAACCATTTTTTTTTTTTTTTTTTAATAAATTTTATAAAAAAATCATACGAGTTTTATAGTTTCAATTCAATTTTCTTTACGTTTAACGGAACACATTGAGCGAAATTAATAACGTTCAATTTTCAGGCCAATAATATTATTATTGTATGCTATAAAAAGCAATACGCATGCAGCAATATTATAAATCAGTGATGGCGTATTATTCATAATATTAATTATACGTCGGATTTATATGGTTTTACATAGTATGTGCAGTGTATGCAATTAAATGAGAATAAGATATATTCACGGTTTATGAAATATTGAATTTATAGAAACAATTTTATTTTGCCTGAAAAGCATATTTTAGGGGTTAGAAGAGAATATTCAATACGTACATAAGAGAATGTTTGAGAATGATAAATAATATTTTTATTTTTCTAAAGAAAATAATTAATAATTATATTACATATTATTTGTATGTACCATCTATGTACTAATTAATTTTTTTGTAAAAAAAAAAATACAATAAGTCAAATTTAAACCTTTACTGTAAACCAATTTAATTTATTAAATAAATTTAAACTGAATAATTTTAATATTAATTTTTTTTTTTTGTACAGAATATTTAAATAATATTCTGCATTTTTAAGAACATACAAACATCATAATTAAAGGATTTGAAGAGAATATAAACCCGACCTCGAATTATAATAGTTAACATTAATTATTCAATAATACCATCTCAATATTGCATTCATTTAAATTCAATAATCAAGGATTTAATTAAATATGAGTTATTTCATCATTTTTTAATTGTAAATTAAATTTAAGTATAACAATAAACAATAATATGACGGTTTGATCGAAGAAACTGGATGGGTATTTTAGCTGCTATTTTTAAATACTCTTTGCTGTAGATAAGATAAAGCACTACAAAACTTCTAAAAAAAAAAAAAAACACAAGAAAACATAAAACTAACACCAATATTTTCTTCATTCCCTTCGTAAACTTAAATAATATATAACATATTAAACTTACGTTTCTGTAAAAAAAAAATTAAATCGTTAAAAGCGTAAGTGCTTCGCAATTCGACCGTACGCATTTAAATATATTATTAAAGAGAAAAAAAAAATAATATTTGACGGCTCTCCGGTGACCTATTGTATAAAAACATCTGTAAGCATCGGTCGCGGTGCTGTGAAATCTGCAATCTCCGCAACACCTTTGATGTAAAAAAAAAAAAAAAATAAAAAATGAAAAAGATAACAAAATTAATTTTTTGCTATAATAAAAGTAACTGTGCTGAAAAAAAAAATGCGCTACTACGCGTTCATTTTTCTATAGACACAGACTGCGCATTCTTTGTCGAGAAAGCGACATCGACGCCGTTGCGCCTTCGTCACAAGCGGAAAAGTAAAACCTCTTCGAATATATTATAATATCAGCTTCGCGGATCCGGTAATGATCATTTACCAGTTTTGTTCGCGATGATTGCAGCGGTTAGATGTAGATGAGGAAGGCGAGATTCTCGAAACTTTTGCCTGCGCACTCCTCCTCAATTATTTCTCAATTATACTTTCTTGAAAATCACAATAATCGGCAATGGTTCCTGTATTTTTATGTTTGAATGGTACAGACGTATATAATACATTTGTATTTCACGACTTTACACGAACGTAATAACAGTACAATCAAAAAGTTCGAAATCATTTTAATAACTTCGTTACGAATAATGTTTTTTCGAATCGAGTAACGTGCACGGAATATCTATTTATTACGTTTATTCTGATTTATATATTATAATATACGGTCCTGGATTATTAAGGCGTAACGTCTACAAATACTTTACCAATTATGATGTAACGTGATCAATGTGTTGCATTATACCCACCTATACCGGCATATACATTTTTAACGAATTCTTATACAATAGTAACGCTGTAGAAATCCACGGAAATATACGGAAGTACTAACGACGATCGCGTTTCGGATTTCCTGTGGCCTAATAGCTCAGATTGTACATCCGTAAAAATCGAACGTGCAATATGCAAAAAAATGACACATTTCGTGGCGAAAAAATCAAACCGACATCATTATAATTTATAATAGATGTATACGCATCATTCATATATTATTATGATGTTTGTCCGTGCGCCGCAAATCCAGAAAAGTTGTAATATATTGTTTGTCACCGTCCCGACAAACGAAGTTTCCAATTACTCTGCTGTATAGTACATTGAAGAAGAATAGTAGGATATCGACTAGTTGTCAGGTCTGATTCGATTACGTTTTTTAATAATATTACTCGTTTATAGAAATTTTATTTTTTACGACCGCGGTACAGCTACTGTCGCCGTCGAGTGGGGGGGGGGGTGCCAAACGAGTATGGCCGATGAGAAAATCTACGGACTTGTTGTGGACGATTGATGTCCGGCAATCATTTACGGAACAATTGTGCGAATCGTATACATCAAATCGTTATGATTATTTTACGCATGCTAAAAATTTATTGAACCAATAGACGGCACTCGGAATATGCAATTTAGTAGCATGCATGTCGTTTGGAATATGTATGCTCGTATTTAAGAATAATAATTAACTGTAATAATAATTTACACTACAACGAAATGCAACAAACATAAATGCACAATAATTATAAAATTCTATTTTGGATGTCCTGCAGGATTTTACGTTTTTTTTTTTTTTCAAAACGTTTATTTAGTGATAATCGTTTCTCTATATTTTCAACTATTCAAACGTTTATTTGATGATAATTGTTTCTCTGTATTTTCAAGTATTCATTATATAAAAACACATTTTTATTATTATGATGAATGCGGCGATATTTATTCGGTCACAGTACTATCGGTAATATTAGTTGGTAATATTTGTTTTTAAATTTTTAATTCCAAGAAAAGCATTGCATAATTGATATTTTACAACGATCAAAAGTAAAACATTTCATAATACGAATTTAAAATGTATTTAATAGTTAAAAAAAAAAAAAAAAAAAAAAAAAAAAAAAAAAAATTTAAAAAAAATAAAAAAATAAAAAAAAAAAAAAAAATTGGAATATTTACACAATATAAAATTCCAACAAAATCAATTTTGTTTATTTATTATATTAAATTCAAAAGCAATAAAACAAATAGACTTGAAATTTTCATAAAATATTTGTATTTACTACATAAGTTATAAATTTGAAGTTTCAATTTAAAATTGAATTTCGAATTTTCAATTGTTCGACTTAAATTAATGGTAAAATTATTTACTTTTTTTTGAGTTGAAAAATTGAATATTTTAATATATTTTGCTATACAACAATTTTAAAATATTAAAAATATACAGGCATAATTAATTTTAAAATATTAAAAATACACAGGCATAATTTTTTCTTGTGCGTTTGATTTTTAATTGCAGAGAAAATTGTTAAACTCTTGAACATTTCAAACTTTTTGTTGTTAACATTTAAAACAATATTAAATTTGAAAAGTTCAAAAATTACATTGAAAACTCTTCATAAGTAGTTATTACTATAATTTAAAAATTCAAAAAATATATAATTACATTTTAAATTCAAATTTTAATGAATTTGGATATATTGATCAATAGATAATGATTTGTATTTATTTTTGGTACTTAATTTAAAAATGTTGTTGGCATGTATTAAACAATTTTTTATATTATTATATTTAAATTTGCAAAATAACATTTTTCAAATGTTTAGATTATTAATAAAGTATAACCTATATATGTATATGTATAAATATACCATGAATCTATTTTCGTAGTTTTACGATATGTCGTTATTGATTTAAAAATTTATATTAACAATATAATAAACTAGTTTAATTGTAATTAGTAGTAAAATAAAAGCCAT
Source organism: Melanaphis sacchari (assembly GCF_002803265.2). NCBI lineage: Eukaryota > Metazoa > Arthropoda > Insecta > Hemiptera > Aphididae > Melanaphis > Melanaphis sacchari. Next base: position 866,854 of record NW_020271554.1, on the reverse strand, counting down.
ATATAACGAACTTATATTTAACGACGTTTTCTGTTCAACAAAATATTTATTGTATTTTAGCCAATAAGATAAGATACTGAAGATAGTCAAACTTAACTCATAATTTTACAACAGTATTACAGTTCCAATATTTACGTAAACGTATATGTACGCTCAAATTTTCTCTTATTTTTTCTAAACATATACAAATATTTAGTAAGTGTCGATAAATTGTAAATATTATATTAAGTCAATAACAGTGTTATAAAATAAGAACAAAAATAATGCTGAAAAATATGGTATTTCATAAATTCTCGCTTTTAACCATATTAAAAAATCATAAATATATTAAGCGATAAAGAAATCAAAATTTTATATAATAAAAAGATTAAGCAAACAAAACTTGCTGATTATTTCTCTTAAATAAAAAAATTTATTTAAAAAATGTAATATGATTGTATAAATATAATATAATATGCAATTTATTTAATTAAATAAAAATAAATTTATAAACATGTAAATTCTTTTTAATTAATTTCTCAATATATCGATTTTTTTTGGCGCTTAATAGATTTAGTTATGTAGAACATTCACTATACGTTTTATTGTTGTTACGTATTTAATAAATACGATTTGTATAGAAAATATTTATTCAACCTACCACGTATTATTTCAATAAAATAAACTAATATAGTATCAATACAAATAATTAATATAATACTTATACACTTATTAATATGACATGACATTCCGTATTCCGAATACTATTTTATATCTTTGTGCAGTGGTTTATATTTGAATTACTACTTGACGCATCCATTACTGTGACAAACTGAACACCTACTATACAACAGAACGAATTTTCCGGTTTTTGAATTTACATTATTTATTTTCGTCTCCTTGAAACGTATTTTAGATCAACGGTATACGATTGTTTAATTGTATTGTCTTAAGTAATTCCAAAACCACAGTGTTCATTTAACCTGTAAATAAACCACGTAAACTACAACATAAAATTAAACAAATCAATTACGTAACGCCGTGATGCTATATTGTAACGAAACAATAATGTAGACATTTTTTAATGATTCGATAATTACGCGGAATGCAGTATCGATTAAACAGTTTTTTGTCACAGCGACTAGATCGCTTAACTCTGAAGATTACGAGTACACGAAACGCGAAACAATAGTGAGCTTAACTGTAACAAATGTGTGGCAAAACGTATTTCATAAATATTGCCGATGACTTTTGGAACTTGCACAGCACTCTGGGGGGAGATTATGGATCATATTGTGTTTCTTTATTTATCGGCCATACGACTAAAATCATTTCGGGCGTCCGTCCTAGTATCACAGACCACGCGCCCCCGCTGTCGTTCACCGAATAATAAACATAACGGTATAAGATGATTATAGTTTTCGTAATATTATAGTAGACCTAAACGCGTGTTTCGGGAGGTTTTTGTTTGAAAATCGTTTTTTGTACTTTTATCGAAAACATCGTTGAGCGATAGACGTTGACGATAACAGCACCGGCGCGGTATAAAGGCGTACAAAGATTGAAAAAAATAAATATATTTTACATGATATACAACTCGTATTTACGTAATGCGTTCCTTATAAACGACGACGTCGGCGGGGTATCGCCGACGCACGGTCCCGCGGCGCCGACGGCTCTCTTTCTCGTAAACGGAAAGTAATTTCAACGATTCTGTTTTACATAAATTTAAATAAAGGTTTCGGCGGCCGTTTTTCGCGACTATTTGTACGATCGCCGCCTCCCAATCACCGGCAAGTGTTTAACATATATATTATATTATTACTATACATATATATAATATATATATACCTATAATATATACTCGTATATATGCACGAGTAAATTATTATTATATTATACACGTATTGCGGTGGTTGTGGTTTAATAATGCGGAGAAAAGCTGGATACGGAACACGGACGTTATCGCGTTGCGGGGATTTCGCGTACATGATATTGTTCATGAACCGACCCGAACAGAACACGACTAGAAATGTTTTTCAATCACCCCGCGTTCATTTTGTTAGAACTTTTCACTCGTGAACCGCCCGACCTTGATATCGATTGCAGGCGAATGGCGATGTACGAAAAATAAATATGTTAAAATCATCATACTCGTATAACAAGACTATACGAACTAATAATAACTGCACGTGAATGAAAATCGAGTTCAATCAGAATTGTGTTTTGAATGATCGTTGATTGTCGCATTACACTTTGACATCTTATCGCTCAGTGTTTTTTTTTTTTTTTTTTTTTTTAATTAAAATAATATAATCGATAACACACTAACTCGCGATCTCTTTAAAAATCGAATTACTGTACTGTAGTGAAAAAAAATCTTCTGCAGTAGACATAATTCAAATTCTGTTAATGTGTTTTAGATGGATGTCTGAAAGCTCGTATTTTTGAACGATCATAAACCTCGTAAGTGCGAATACCACATAAAACATTTCAACATATAAACAATATAATGATCGTGAAATGAAATTCCCCCTTCTCTGGAACTACATAAAGAAAAAAAAACCGAATTCTTACATATTTTAATCATAAAATACATTGTTGGTGTAATACAAATATATCTATGGGGTTTTTTTTTTATCAGATCCGCGCAGTTTCTAGATGAGGATTGACGAGGGATTAATGAATTCAAATGATGATTCCGACTGTTGTGAAATTATTACAAAGTCAGGATTAAAATATATTCATGTGTTAATATTATTTATGGCAATTTTTAATATGTTTTATCTATTATTATTATTATTATTTGTTGCGTTATAAAATATGACGTAAAATTTATGACTATTATTATACCGTCACGGCGCGATGAATGTAATACGCACGTGCGCTGGTGGTACAGTTTAAATGCACAACTTATCATATTATATATACGCAATTGTGTATTGTTTCATTATACAGAGTGCAGGTTCATAGACTCGTATTAATTTCTCAACGTTTTTCGCACAAAACTAACACGGAAAAACGAGAAAATATGGCGTGACCATCCAGTACAATAATAATTATTACCTATAGGTAAATTATTGCAGTAATTTAATCTGTGTATTGCTAATCCTAACGCCGTTCGTGATTTCAAAAGCGTGATAAGAAAATGGATTATTATGCAGTCGCCGTGGTCGTACGATACTAGACGAAAATGACGTCAATATACGCCGTGTTCCGATAATGGATCAACATTTTCACGACAAATTACGAATTTAATATTATTATATTGCATCACGTTTGAACCACGTCGCGTTAGTCACGTACTGTATTTGGCGTTTCGGCTATAGATAGGTGTTGTATTGTTTGTCGCAGGAAACGATAACAAATACATCGCCGTTCGCAACCGCCGTGACAATAATAATTCGTCTCATAAATCTGGCGGTAGGGTTTTGTTTTTTCTCGCCCACCACTCGACTATATTTGAGTCGACGAGCACGTTACGCGCGAATGCCATTTCGATTGCTTCGGTTTAATCGAACGCGAAAAGCATATTTTGATTAAAACACGCGCGGTTCGCTGCAGCGTTACGTGTCGGGTGGATAATATTAATAAACACTCGCGTTGAAATAATTTTAAATATAATTTATTGGGTATAACGCTTTGTTTTTCGTTACGATCAACGCAATAGTTTTAAGTTATCTTAGCGTAAAATATCGACGAGATCATCAATGAATAGTCTGGCCCGATGTATTCTGCTCGAAACCACAATTATAAAACGCCTATAGTTATAAAATTCCGACTGGAGTTTATCATCTAATTTACACTGGCCAAGTGTAGCGTAGATACGATGAACACCCACGTGTCTCGCGCAGTTTTGAGTAATTTTATGATACTCGAGTAGGTATATTATATTTTAATAGTCTATAAAAAATAGATTCTTACGCAGTCTTAAAAATTTTCAACCTGGTCTATTAAAATATCAATAAAAAACATGATGCTGCTGTAAATTGTAATGAGCATACATACCTATATTGTTATATAATATTAGGTATTTCCAGGATTTATTTCACAAAGCACTAACCATGCAAAAACATTATATTCTACAGTGCCGTTAGTTTCATATTATTATGTTTGTATTGTGAAATATAAATTTTAATACTAATTGTGTGTAATATTATATAACAAGTGTCAGCAAAATAATGTTTTTTTTTTAACTCTCACCTACACGACATTGTATTGATTGCATTATAATGTATAATCAACCATTCATTTGGGGTGAAATTCTGGAAGGGACTATTAGTTTAAAACGTAAAACAGATGAATATTTTTTATGTAAATAAATATTTTTTACATACATAATTTATTCAAAAACATTAGCTTGATAATAACCGAGAGTATATTATTTACATACATTTAGTTTCTCCGAAATTAAAATGGAGAAGTGTGCTTGGAGGTGAGTCAGCATAAACCATATTGCTCCACCCTGGACCCAATACTGATTATAACTCGTTTTTTTTTCCCCCCGACGTGGAAAACCGTCAGTAGTGTTATTTAATAAGCTTTATTAATAATAATAATAAAAATGAAACAGAAACAAAAACATTAGTGATGGCAAAACGGTTTCAATATAATAATATATAATATCATATATGTAGTGTTTATAACCATTAACGGCGTTAACCAATACTCTGACTGTTGGAATTCGAATTTAAAATGTCAGTTGTTCACGGCTGTCATGTCGTGCCCGACGTTTTGATCCAGTTCGATTAATAACATAGTTTTTATTTTATTTTTTTATTTGCTTTACAGTGCTCGTAGCGATCACGGGCTGCGCATCGCAAACCATTCAGATAACGCCGAACGAAGTAGAACCGGTAAGAGAAGAACGGTCGAAGTACGGCGTGACGTGCTACGGTCCAAACCTCAGCGAATTCCAATGGCGTGGTCCCGCCGGCATAATATCGCAAAGCCCGCAGTTCAGGTGATTTTCCGCAGCTATGATTATATTTAATTCGTCCCTTTAAAACAGTATTTTAAAATATTTCCACCCCATCGATGCCGACGTTATTTTTCTCTTGTTACGTTTCAAGCGCAAAAATAAATTCTTCTTACGGCTTGTGTATACAGTTGAAATAATAAAAACAAAAGTTATTTATTTTAATTATTTTATTGTACTACTAAAAACAATATACCTATACAATATAATATTGTATAACTATTCGTAATAATAGCAGTTTGTCAATATATACTAAAAAGAGTAGTATTGTGTTTTAAAATCTTTAAATTAGATAGTATTTCAGATATTATTGTAAAATTCCTTCGGCCGCCTAATAAAATACATTTATTTTTATTATTAGTTGGTATTTTACGAGTCGATCAAGCCACATAACTCGGAGAATTTAATAAGTAAAACTACCATAGAGAATATCATTAAAAATGTGTTTTAAGTATTTAAACTTTAAACTCAATATGTACGACGATTTATTCAAAAATATTCGTATCATTTATGTTTTAAATTATCATGTACAAAATACAATTGTATTTTTCCCGATTGTCCACTATTTACTGTTTTATGTGATTAGTAATTTAAATAAAATTTAAAAAAAAAAAAGAAAAAACGAATTCTGAGTTAAAATAAAATAATTACGTATATTTTTATCTATTGATAATAGCATTTAAGTTATTTTGATTACACTAACGACAGTATATTATAGTCTATAGACGATTTATGAAATTTCATATTAAATATAAAAGTGTTCATTGATTAGTTATATCATATTTGTATTAGATACACACACACACACACACACAAATATATATATATAAATTTAATATATGTCTTTCTGCAAATAATTTTTTCTAGAATTCAATTTATGTACGAAAAATAAACGATATATACGACCACCGAGTTTTAGATCTACTGTTGGTCTATTGTTGATCTAATAGTATTAACAATTTAAATTTCCAAACTCTTGGCCTTGTGTGTAATTTTATTTAAATAATTATTAATTACTTCATTTAATCTGACTATAATAAGTGTTTATACTCGTCGTTTATAACAACAACCAAACATTACATTGTCATTTCAAATACACTAATATTATTCAAGAAACACGCTTGGAGTGCTCTTAACTTGGAAAATGTAATAAATTACAGAATAACCAAACATCGATCACATTTATAATAATATTAATAAGCGAAAACATAAATAACATAATTGTATAACATTTTAATGCAAAAAATACATTTCCTTTTTTTTTCATTATATTACTTATAAATAATCAATAAATTTAACCACGAATTATCACGTAGAAAGTAATAATAATAATAATAATAATAAATAAATAAATAACAATAAATCGAGTTTACGTTTTTTATTGACTTAATTTGATAAATAATTGTGTATTAATATTTATATTTATATATTTACATAATATATTGTTACGCATAAATTATTTTACCTATTTGACTCTCAAATGAGCATAGACGTTTTTCGCTGAAATTGTTTCTCTAGGTATATTGAATTTGTACACAACATTATGCAAATATATATAGTAATGCATATACACATTATTGCAAACTGACGATGGAAAATAACAATAGAAAACTATTTCACTGCATTCCTACTCGTAAAGTTTAATTAACACTCCAATCACAATATTGCAAACGTATATATATATATATTTACAAATTACATGGTTGTATGAGTTTTATGTATTGTAATAATATAATAATATTGTGTTAGAGCGTATAGGTAGGTATCTGTGGTTTGAAATGAGTTTCTAAGAACAACATTTTATTTGATTAACGTAATTTATGTTGGTAGTAGCTTTTGGTAGTTTGAAAAATAGCCAACGTGTCTGAACTAGTGGATTCGACTCGAGATTATACGATTGGCCATATTCCGATGTCAAATAACAGTCGTAGTCGATATTTAAATAAAAATTGTTTTACACCGGCATAATTGAAAATAAAAAAAAAAAAAAAAAAAAATTAAAAAACACGAAAAAAAGTCAACACATTATTATTGGTCACGCTCGGAAAAAAAAAAAAAAAAATTATATCGTTCTCGCCTCAAATTCCCGTCGCGTCAATGCCGTACGCTGATTATAAACGTAAACTTTCCGATCATCATCCACCAGCCGAACACGCATTTGGTCGGTGTATGCGTGTAATATCGATACTTTGCTCGATGCGCATTAACTCCTCCGGGACGATATCATGTTATATTCGAACACGTACTGACTATATTATTATATCATTATCTTGCACACTCACGGTACATCTGCATTTTTAACAAAATTATTAACGAATGAAATACGAATTAATGACTGTATTTTATAGTCGTATTCAAACAGCAGAGTTAATTAATTCTATTATTCGGAGTAGTTACTGCAATAATAATAATAATATAATATATATATATATATTAAATTATCTTATTTGGCTTTCCATCGCGATTCCCACTGGCGAACATGATATTAATATACAGGTACACTACCTGTACGTACCTACACGAAACGTCAACGTGACACGCACGTTTTAATTTTTACTCTACTCCTGTGATCATAATCTATTTAATCAACACATATTACAAATATGATCATATTTCCGTTGTGTATTCCGTTAAGTACCTACGTATACATTATAATAATGATAAGAATTGAACGATTTTTTTTTTTTTTTGTTTTTTTTGTTTAAAATGAAAACGCGTTTGATAAAAAACAAAATCTAACATGTTTATTTTTTTTTTTTATATACTAGTATATTATAGTATACCTACACAATATATACTATAAATATTACTGTTTTAGGTTTCGAAGCGAGTGATGTATTAGATTTACAACGAAGTATTTTATATTTTATTTTGTTTTTTTATTTTTTTTCTTAGTTTTGATCTCTGGGCATTTTTTTTTCTTATAGATTGAGTGCTTCTAGTATTGCATTTGACCTTATCCATTGGTTAGACATTTCTATCTATTTGGTACATTAGGGTAGTCTTTTTTTGAATATCTCAGTAGTTTTCAGTCCACCATAAAGAAAGTCTACAGTAAAACGTGAGTGTTTAAATCTATGGCTTGCTTGATGTTAGTAAAATCGATTTCGGATTATTTTTTTGAAAATTATTATTTTATAATATAATATAGTTTTTATTGTATTTTTTATTAAATATTTATTAAAGGATTATTTTACAGACATCATTTTATTTTTATATGTCTAATTTTGAAACAATCTTTATGAAAATATTATTTATTCATTTTATTTTATTGTTATGTGCTTGGAACTTTTTTTCTATGACATCAAATTTGCTTACACTATAGTATAGCATAATATTTTATGAACCATAAGGGCTTTAATTTTATAAATAGCAAATTAATCTGTTTTTATGTTTTAATAATGGTGAATTTATTAAATCATAAATGTTAGATTTATTATAATAATTTTTTGCGGGAAGCTTTAAATTTAATATTTAAATTCAAGTCTATACTTATATAATATGCACTACTTCGACTAAAAAACATTCAAAATATTTAATTATTAATTATTTTTATTTTAAACATAAAAATAATTAAGCGATTTAATAGTTATCACAATAAACCAAGTTATATTTATTGATAGCTAGTAAATAATAATAATTTATGGAGAGCTAAAAGACAATCTAATAATAATAAAACTATATTCATATTAATTTCATTAAAATAAAACCTGACAAGTAACAATGAAAACTTATTATAACAAAAACATGTTTATTATTAGGTGAAAACATTATTGATAGTCAATCATCATGATAATTAATTATTATTATATCTTTGTATAAATTGAATTGCATTCATTTTTATCTGAATCAAAAAAATATTGTTTTACTTGTGGGCGAATAAAATGTATATTTCGTAGTACTGCGGTGTAAAAGTTGACTTGAATAATGTAATTCGATTTTCATATATTACTAAAAATATATACAAACTATAGAATTTACAGTTATTGCTATATCGTTATATATTCCGATAGGTTGGGATTGTTTTAATAATATGATAAGTTGTAATTAAATAAAAGAAGCCAGCAGGCGTTGATTTGTTTATTCGTGTTATTCGAATGTTTATTAAGTTATGTTTCTATTTTTCAGATTAAGTTACTCATGTATTTATTACACATGTGAATAATAACATTTCTTACACAATAACGATGAAACGCGCTTGTAATTCCAAGTGAAATTTATTTTCATGTTATTATGTAGTATAGTTAATCATCATACAAATATAATACACGATAAAGCTTCAGCACGTTTCAGGGATTTATTAAAATAGAATAATTGACAATAATTATTTAAATACTATGATTGCGGTAGTATTTTACTACAGGATTTGCACAAAATGGTTTCATTTGATTTATATTTTTTTTCTCTCAGAAAAGTGCAGAAAATAAAAACTTTTTCGATGCATTTATAAGAATTATCCGTTTCAAATAGCGAAAAACTATTTAAAATTTAATCGTAAATAAAATTTATGACTTATGTAGAATTCATTTACATAATATATTGATTGCATACAGTATAGGACACCATGATTTTTCCATTTTCTTGTGATTTTGTTGGGAAACTTACTCACTGTATTCTATGAACTCTTTAATATAAATGACAATAATACTATAAAAAAATAATCTAGCCTAATCTGATCAAAAATGATTGTTTTTCCTACAACGTGTACGTATTTTATTTATTATTTTAAAAATATATATTTAAAATTTTAGAATGATGAAAACTTATCCTGTATATTATATATTTCGCAATACAAACTAAATGATTATTTATAAATCTACCTCCACGTATATATAATTGTGTTTATTCATGTTAATTAATATTTATTAACATAGGTATAATTTTAATGAAAACTAGACTAATCATAACCATATCAAAGTATGAGAAATGTTCAAATAATTGCATTACTTACGTAAATAAATTAAATCCAATTTACTAGGTATCTAATTTTTTTCATCATGGAATATAAGTAAACAGGACTATATTTTACACTCATATCAAAAGTATAAGATAAAATAAATTAAAAATATGTTATGCTAATGTTCCTGTAATTATTATACATATATGTAGACAAAAAACTTTATTAAAATAACGAAATAATAACTGTTGAACAATATAATTAAGAATTTCAGTATATATTTGCAATAATGTTATAATTATTATTTTATTATTTATGTATCAATTCTGTCGAACATCGAGTTATTCGAAGTTACCGAATAAAATTATATAAAATACAGTAATGTAATTGAAATATTGAAATATTGATTCTTATTATAATTGTTGACACTTATTGATTTTCAGCGATTTCATAAAACACATATATTCAAATATCCGATTTCATTAAAATTAAAACTTAAAAAAACAACAATCATATTATTGATATTTTTAGATAAGAACAATCTGCTTTTGTCAAAACTTTAACTTATACGCTTATAAAAAATTAAAGTAGATTAACTATAACTTTTTTTTTATAAATTTCAATAATAACAGTTGCTGAAGAATATTGTGTTAAATTTTCAACATTTTACCAATGATATAATTTTTTTATCAACATTTATAGGGAAAAAACCAAAAATAACTTTGAAAACAAATTTTATGTTTATATATTATAAATAGATAAAAAAAAGCAAGAATAACAAACGTATTTTTCAAAATTATTTAAGTACCATATAATGTCTTTAAAATGGTATCGCAAATATTTTTGAAAATTTCAAGCATTTTAAAGTTAAAACTTTTTTTCATAAAATAATAAAATATTTTCTTAATAAAATTGATATTGCGTATATATTATTTAAAATATAATAGTGATGTAATACCTACATATAATTATGTTCCCATTTTTCCATATTTTTTTTTAGTTCTTCCGGTTATTATGAAAATTACTGAGAATTTTATTACTTTTGACCTCATAAAGTATCAACTTAATTTAATTTGATAGCACACTCTGATCTCAAAGTTGATGATCAAAGCAATTTTGTATTACAAAAAGTGACTTTTGACATAACCATATATATATATATAGATAGATATAAGAAAACACACATTATTTTAAATCCAATATATATTTTTTGTGTAACTAAAAAAATTGATTTATTCAATACCCCTTATTCTTTTCAACCCATTTATTTGATGACTATAGCGTTGTAAAAACGTTCTCTAATGTAAAATTCTACTAAAAATCTAAAATTCCACCTTTTTTTTTTTTTTTTAATGATTCGTAATACTTAGGTATTTTTTAACAATTAATTATGCACTTCCAATAAAAATGTTTTTTGATGTCATTCTTAATGATGTTGTTAGATTTATACTTAAACTACAATCGTGGGTTTTTAACGACGTGTTATTTATTTGTTTATATTAATATTAGGTTAATAAACATATTTTATAATGCCACAGAATTTTAAGTAATAATATTATTACACATTTAAGTTTTTTTAGCATAGGGAATAACAATTTGTACTTTATGTTGCAATTATTATACTTGCTGTAAAAATAATAAAACGCAATATTTTATAGCGGCGATGGTAGTTGCACAATTCTTGATACGAATGACTCCCTTGGTCCCTCCACGCTCGTATTAATCAACTCGTTTAATTTTTTTTTTTTTTTCGAGAGAGTTTTTTCATTTATTTCATCATATATTTACTGTTATTTTAACAACAACTATACGGTTATAGATACAGTTTTATATCAATCAAAAAACAATGTTTAACTCTTAATAGGGTTGTGAGTAGATGATCCATCCGTAATCGTTGTGTGTTTAACAGCAAAATATATTTTTGGGTCGTCTGGTCATCCGTGTAATCGTGTTTTAGATCGATGATAATAATTATTACGATAATTCAAAAAAAAAAAAAAAAAATCAATAGATACAATGATGTTATCGTGTACTAACGACGACGACGATGATTTCACAGGGTTCATTCGCAAAAGTGGGCCATGCCGCGGAACCAGACCGGACTTCTGTTGGTGTTCGAGACGGTCAAATCGGAGGACATGGGCAGATACTTTTGCACCGCGACCGGCATGGACGGACGCGGTCATTCCATTAGCATCACGCTGACCGTGACCAGTGAGTACCTAATACATGTAATATCGTTAGTCAGTTATCGCCGCCCGTTATTTGCTCTCCGGTCCATTAATCATTCCGCCGCTGCACGTACGCCGCACAGTCGGTCCGGATACGCGTGTATTTCGCGCGATGGACACGCGAATACGATGTAATCGCATACCAATGACACTGCCCCGGTGGGAAACGATCGATCGGCCGGAAGCTCGCACCTACGTCAAGGTGTTTTAGTCCGAAACGGTTTTAGCGGTGAGTCGGCTGTCGAATTCGTGTCGGCGTCGTTACGCGGCAGAGGAGGAAAACAGATTACGCGCACTGCGCTGCGATCCTTGGCAGCCGAAGACGACAGCCGAGAACCGAATCCCCCTCACTCTGTCTTCCTATCACACACTCATTCCGTCTCACTCTCTCTCACTCTCTCTCTCTCTCTCTTCCTCTTCACCCTCTCTCCGTCAAAGTCTATTTCGCCATGCGTGTACACACAGGCGTGCATGACAACGTAAACGATCACATTATGTAATATCATCATATCATGTATTATGGTTATAGTGGTGTAATCTTGTTCCAAAGTGTTTTTCGAATATAATCTCCGATTCATTGGACAAATTGTCGTTTGTTGGTCGGGGACGGAAAATTGATAGGTCCGGCTACCAGAAACAAACTTTTGGATCAAACACTTTTTTTTTTCAACCGTTTTTCCCCGTTTCTCGAATTTTTTTCTTTTTTCTTCTTCTTACACGATTTAACTCCAAGCGCACATCACCGTCGTGTTGCCATCGCATGGGCGTGTGTTTTATTTTTAATTTGTTACTCCGCGCATTTTTACCCGATTTTCTCGATTAGGTGTCATTGGCGGTCATGCACAAATAAAAAATAAATCATTCGTTTTTTTTAATTATTATTATTATTATAAGATAAAAGGCACCACAAATTTTCATCTGCGTTAAGACTCAGATATTGGTCGGCATTAAACGCATTTATTCGATTTCAGTTGATTTTTATAAACATTTTTTATTTAAATGTTTATTCAATTACAGTATTTGAATTAAAATATTTTATTATTTTTTTTTTTTTTATCATTATCACTACTATTATTATACTAATTCTCTGTTTAAACATCAAACGAACGGCAATGCCATTTCTCAGACTTAATTGCTTTTTAATTCAAAAAGAAACTTTTGCAATGACTTGTAATTTGTCGACTACATGGCTGCAAAAACTTAAGTTGTCTCCCCAGTGTGGCGACGTATGCCAGCTTAACGTTGTCACGACATCAATAAAAATAAAAAATAAGAAGCCAATGATATCGTTGTTGTTTATAATAAAAACAGATTCTTCGTATTTTCTTATAATACTGCATTATTTGGTACCCACTGTAAGTACCAGTTTGCATATTTTTTAACTTTACTATAGATAAAAAAAATATATATACGAGTAACTAACGTTACGCATTATGCTATAAAATGAAAAATAGTATGTAATACGATATTTATTAAAGCAGCATAATTGTATAAATTATTGCTGAATAAATGGAACACTTAGATGTCATGATTATTATTTTGAAAACTTTGTATATGAATAATTTATTGACTTTCATTATTCTAAAGAAAACACGGTTTAAACTTCGCTCATTAATAATTCGAGTATTATTTTTTTAATTTTTTTTCATGACTTGTAAAAATAAATTTTGTTGAAAAAAACGTTTAAAACCCATAAGATTTTATGTAATAATTAAAGTTATAAAATCGGGTTCACCGTTGAACGCAAACGATTGTCTCAAAACATATAGTCGCATATAAACAATAAATATCTTTATATACGATACTTTATCGTTAATTTCATGTATTTCATGGTAATGTTGATATATGTTTTTAAATAGTTTGCGTTGTACAATATAATACGACTCCATATTAGAATTTATTGTTTTGAACAAATATATATGTACACCTTTAATGGTTGCATCCGTTCAAACGCCTTAAAATAGATTGAATTATTTCATAAGCCACTTTTAAATTATAATATTATAATATTCATTTATATTGTATTGAAGAATAATTTATAACTTATAACTAGGTATTATTAAATATACTTTTATTTTATTTTTTCTCGTTAATTAATATTTAAGCTATTTTTATTAAATGTGTTTTATCAATCGTATTTTATTTATTGAAAAAAAAATAAATATATTTCTGTCTTTAAAATATATTATTTTAATACAGATATTGTATAATATATAAGCAAAACAAACAAAATTACATCTGACTTTATATATCCAGTTGCTTTAGAATATGAGATTTGAGATAGTGCTCGTGAAAACGTCAACATTACTTTGTAGATTTGCTCTATGAATATATTATTTTACATGAATTTGTTCGATTTATTCATTCTATGTCGTATTCTGCACGTCTCCGCAAATCGCTAATGTATAATCGATGTGAATTTAAGATATGTTTTATGAACATATATTTTGTGTGTTTCGCGGAAATCCGAATTCATGCCGATTTTTCAAAAATCTGTTTTGACGTAAAGCAATCACAACATTTATTAGGTACAATATATATGTACATATTATAATATGCTTGATACAACCACGGTAGTGGCCATCACGGTACTTTTTCTCCCGTCGCTGTAACACGTGTTTCGAATGCACTCCGGGCTAAAGTTTCCCTCGAATATTCGTCATTCCATCGGCTATATAATAAATGGGCGTACCGTGTGAGATAAAAATACTCAAAACCCGTGCAAATGCCACGAATATTCTACGCATTAGTCTTCACGTGATTCTTGTATAAAACGTGTTTGTATTGTACACAACAAAATTCACGAGCATTCGCCTAATACAGTGCACAATAAAGTCATAACGGGTCGGCTAACCGATACACGCTGCAGGGTGGTTTCAATACTGTGGTTAGCCTGTGCTGGTGACACGACCGTCACTGCAAGCTCAATGAAAGTGTCGGGATTTTTTACCTGCACACGATCACACACGCCATGAAACGGGAATTTAATTTAGACTCGGATACCGACGTTTGCTTTTAGGACATTTATCATCTATAAAATCGTATTTATGAGCGGAGAGGGATTATGTTCATAACTATACCTAACCAAAAATGATTTATGTTTCTTGGGAATAAACGTTGTTCCTTCTTAATTAGGACAAAATGAGAAAACTTTAACGTAGAGATAAATACAAGTATGTCTTGAACAATATATGGAGGTCAACGGACAAACTTCGATTAGATTGTTTTGTGATAGACAATTAATGATCTAATTAAATGTAATTAACGAGGAATAGTTGTTACAATAACTATAAACAACTAGTTATAGCTACAAAGCATATAGTTATAAATAGTTAATTCTATTAGTTACAAGGATTGACATTGGTTTACAAGAATACAAATGCATGTCAGTGATTTAGTGAAAATAATTTTAAATCATCATCGTCGAGGTACGTTGCCTGTTCTAGTGATATCATAATAATTTAATATAAGTGACAGTTACCTGTTATCAATAATAAAATAAATGTAATTACATCTAATACAGTTAAAAAAATACGCCATTGTACGTGATATATAAGTACGATACTATACTTTTATGAAATACATTAAATGTGTACCAAACTGTTTTATAGTCCGACTGTCTTAATTCATATATTACACGTTTTCTTTTCAACATTGGTTATCTTTATTTATTCCATGCACACTATAATCATATCGTTATTGTTATCATATTTATTGTTATTTATAATTATAATAGAGTTAAAATTAGAAAAAATATTATAGTGCGAGTAATAATACAAATTATTCAGAATAAAATCAACCTACTGGTTTTATTTTTTTGTAATTAATGTTTTTTTTTTTTTTTTTTGTGATTAAAATATTATTCATGCGATCTGTTAAAATTGAGAACAATAATCAAAGTATAGGTGATAGACTGATAGATAAAACAGTAAACATAAAACATACACGCAAACACGCAAACATACTATGAATGTGCATATAATAACCATAGTGGTACCTACATACAATGTTATAATAAACACAATCAACTATTAATAACATGCTTGAACATTTACTTCCGGTATACACAATCTAATTTTACACATTATACAATGATAAAATTTGTGCCTTATATTATTATACTTATAGTTACATCGTAGCTGTAAGAAAAAATGGCTTCTTTCAATTTTTTTTTTCGGATTTAATTTTAAACGGATATGCACACATGAATAGTTTCGATTTACATGCTGTTACTTTCGTACATTTTTCCACACTTTTTATCCAAAATAATCATTATTTACTATAAAATGAGGAACGTAGAGAGGTTTTTCTATTAGGTGTGAGAGAAATTGTTTGTGTGCGTGTGTAAATACGCGACAATGGACGAATATTTCATTAACAACGACGTGCGTCGATAACAACAACATATTATTATAATAATACCATTATCGTCGTAACCAAATCACAATTATTATGAGCGGTAACCGCTTTTGTAACCGGATATAATGAAGCTTTCATTTGGTAGGCCGCGCTTACGGTTTACAATAATAATAACACTTGGTCCTGCAAACTGAAGGACCGATGAAAATTCGGTGAAATTCGAATATATGACGTGTACACAGTATGTGCGTTGAATACATTTGCGTTAATGAAAATGATCATGTCGACCGCGATTTATGGTAGTCGTTCACCTATAAACGTAACAACAGTGTTTGATATTAATAATACTATTTGCTGTCTTATCCATTCTAGACCGGTGGATTATCTTACTCGAGTTGCCTCGAGCGTTTTTAGAGGTACCTATATAATCACTCGAGTATCTTACTGTTATAAATTATAATAGTTATATAGATGTATAAGCGTCTTAAATCCCATAATAGATGAATTAATTATTATTTAATTGATATATCAACATATTTATAACAATATTTTATTCAACCGATTATTGATTATTATACTGACTTTTGCAATATTGGTACGAAATATGTATGAAAAATCAAATTTCTATAGTTTATAACAATATTAATGTCAGGTGGCTATCCAATAGTGTCCATTTACCGCATTATGGGTCAACGCGATATCTACTTTTCATGAAACTGTTTTTGGGATACCCAATATAATATCGTATATTTAAAATAACTTCTCTTAGTGAATCCTAGACATTTCTTTATATATTTCTATAAAATAATTATTTTCAGGTATTTGAATGCAATAAATCAATTCGTTATTTATAAAATGAAATAAATAAATATAGTTCACAATTCAATGATCATTTAATAATAATTTTGGTTTTTTTGAAGAATTTAATTTTGCATTCTACATTTTGTAATCAAAATTTATTGCATCATAATAATATACGAGTATTATATAGTGTATGTCTAATGTCGGTAGAATTTAGTTTACCATTTGATGTAAACAGTATGATTAAAAATAAATACGACACTACTAAAATATTTCCAGTTTTCCACAAGAATTTCATTAAAAATGTTTTCAATGTAGTTATAGCTAGTATATTATATAAATATCATCACTATGTTGAAAAAATTATATTACTTTAATGAAATTTCCAATAAAACATCTTAATTACTCTGTGGTAAATCATTAAATATATACATTTTACCATATTCCGCAACACTGCGATCACCGTATAGTAGATTTCAAACTAATTTGTCCGTTAATGATAATGCAAATATGAAAAAATCTACATACTAGCTATATCAATAAACTGATTTTGTAATAATATATTGTTTTTAAATTTCAAAACAAAATGATCGACAGTCATGCTAAATTGTATAGTATAAAATATTGCAATATCTGAGTATTATTGATGTAGTTCATTGTCTACGAAACATATACATGTATTTTCTAACTTAACTTGAAAAAAAACCGTTATCTGCTTGGAAATTATAAAAATCAATTTATTTTTCTTCTTCTTCAAATAACATTCTTCTAGTCCTTGCATACACATTTAACCTTAATAGAATGTAACTGTCTATTAGAATGAAATGATATTTGATTTTTGATTCATCTCACGTTCTTTTGTATTGTATTTCTCTTTGCTCTTCACGACAAGTACTTTTTCCGGTCTTTTTCGCTTTGGGGGTATGCAATCGTGAAACTTCTTCAGTATTTGTTCTTGAAACACTTTTGAGATATTACAGAATAGTAGAATGCTAATACTTATTGTTTCTTGTGACTGATTACTTGCTTTAATATTATTTATTTATTTCAAACGTCTAAAAAAATAAATTCAGTTTTTAAATTAGAAATAATCTTCTCCTTCAATACAAATAAGCACGTACATTTATTTCAATCAAATTAATTTTTATATGATTTTTTCACTGTAAATTTTAATTTATGTTATTTTAAATATCAAACAATTTAAAATGTACTTGTTTTATTATATTAGCTGTCTTGCTTCGAATTAATATCTCATCGATGGTTCAATAACATGTTATCATTTATAATTAGAATACTTACGTAAGAAATTATTATTATTATTAAATTATGCCTCGAAACTCTATGATAATTTTAGCTATATAATTTATTATATGCTGATGTAATCTTTGTGATTGTAATGGAGTTACGGAAGTCGTACAATATATTTCTATTCTCAAGAAAAGTGATTGAGATACTTATTTTAAGACTATTTTTGTTTATCTTACTACTTTGGTTATATAAGCTATGAAATTAATTAAAAATCAAATAGATAATTTTTATTTATAAAATATAAAATTAATTTGATTAAGTTTATCAAAAAAAGGTTGAGTGAGTGGTGAAATAAATGAAAAAAAAAAACTTAAATAAATAGCACTTTTACTTAGAAGAGTGATTTGACACGAGTGTTGATGATGATCTCCTTGTTGAGAAACGTTTCTGCCATGGGGTATATATAGACATGGTATAGTTACTTCGATATTTTTAGTATTAATATTGTTGGACTAACACTATCAGTTGTGCTAAATGTCGTCTTATATTAAATAAGTTTTTTAGAGCTTACAAAGTTTTTTTTCTTTTTAATCTTGATCCTTGACTCGGATGGTCAAAGATGTATATAGCCTTTATGACTTTGTATTAATATTACAAGTGCTTTAATAGTAAGATAAATTATGCATGTAGTCATACGCGACATTTTTACATATGAATAATTTATGTTTTTGT
Source organism: Melanaphis sacchari (assembly GCF_002803265.2). Lineage (NCBI taxonomy): Eukaryota > Metazoa > Arthropoda > Insecta > Hemiptera > Aphididae > Melanaphis > Melanaphis sacchari. The sequence goes on along the minus strand of NW_020271554.1, from coordinate 847,629 downwards.
ATGTTTTTGAAATGAAACCATACACTTTATGTTTAATATACAATTCTCTAGTATTTTATTAGTTACTGATCCTTATTAAAAACAAACTGCATATGGCCTTTACAATTGTGATTCTCATGATATTATTTTTTGAAAATATCACTAGCTTTTTTATATGTTTTAGTAGTAAATGTATGATTTTACACCCACATTAATAATATCATAATTGTTTTAACATTAGCTCATATTAAAAAAAATGTATGCTGAAGGATTTAATTGGGTAGTGGCTTTAAAATGTAATATTAATCAGTAAATTAAAAAAAAAAAAGATTTAAATTTCGACATGTTAAAATTATGGTTTATATTTCACTAAAAAATATGCTTGGTTTTAAATTACTGTTTTCGTGTATTTTCTTCTTTTTATTATTTTTTATTTAATTTATTGACTAAAAATCGTTTTGTAGAGATCGTCACTTCAACGAGTTATTATGGAATATTGTAATTACAAAAAAATATGGACGATTAGGTTTGTTTTTAAATAGTTCACCATATAAAAAAAAAAAATACATGCATTTAATATCATATAATATGTGTAATGTACTCTCTATCTTAAACGTCAAATTATTATTATTATTATCATCATTATTATTATTGTTATTGTTATTATTAATATTATTATTATTATTATTATCGTAAAACACTTAAAAAATAATTTGGTTATATAACATTAATAAAACACAATGAAATGGAATATTCTGTGACATAAAGATCCGTGTCAAAATGTCACAATCAATTAATGAGACATGAATCTAGATGCTGTAGGTATAAACAATAAACATGTCACAAGTACTTAGTGTATTATTGAAATTTAAAAATGTAATTTATCAAAATAATATTTTAAATTCATATTTTTAATGGAAATATATCACATTGTATAATATGTTATATGGTAACATGGTCAACATAGTGACCTTAACGTCAATTATCAGGTTTTCCACTCTAATTTAACCACATCATTTTTATTACTTATTTATTATTTTAATATGATAGAATATTTTCTAGATTAATTTTTTTTTTTTTACATTCATGAAATAAAAGCGCACACAAAATGAAATTATTTTTAAATTACATTCATAATAAAAAGGTTTATGTGGTAATAATTTATAATGATTATATATTAATATTATTCGTGTAGTATGTATCATTATTATTATATGAAATTTAATATTATAGAGTTTATTAATTCGTTTTATACTCAGAAGTTCCTATACTGATTGAAATAGTTAATAAGATTGTATTTTTAATTTTGGTTTACTATATGTCTGTGTGTGTGTAAGGGTTTTTTTTTTTATTTAATGTAACTATACCTCTTATTCTCATAACTTTCATATTAAATTCGTGCTATCTTCTTCACGGTATCCTTGATGAATAAATATAGTAGTTGTTTTTACAAACGTTCCTGTACATTACTGAAGTTTGGTAAATATGTGTTTAATGGCTAAGTTTGTTCCTAATAGATATTTCTTCTAAAGCGATAGGAAACGGATATATACGTTACACGTGCGACTTAATAGTTCGTACTGTATATTTTATGATGGTTTCACAACCGAAGAATTAATTACAAGTTTAATAAAATATATATAATACTAAAAATGTTTACGATACGTTTACAAGTTTGTTATTTTAACAACTATTTCAACAAAAATTAATTTTAACGTTACTCTTGTAGCTAAAACTAAAGTTAAAATAAAAAATAAATTAATATATACTTATAAGTTATACCATTGTGTTATGATGTTATGATGCTGATACTTTTTGAGTTTGATCTGTCTGAATCAAATTAAATAACTTGAAAAAGTTTCACAAAATTTAAAAAAAAAATAAAAATGTAATAAGCAAAGTACACATGATCTACTGTCTCATGTAAACATCTAGACATCAGCACGATAGCTATATTATGGTTTCGGTATTTTATATAAAACTGTAAAATAACTGTTCAAGTCGATACAGATGTGAATCAATATATATTTCTGAAACCAAACCACAGATAAACCGTATTTCAGCAATAACTTTATTTTTATTACTTATTTCATTCGTAAAAAAAAAGAAGTATAAGTGGATTACAGGATTACAGGTAGGTATTTGTATACAAATAGTTCGAGTATATACGCGTATAAATTGAAAAGATTTAAATCTTTTTGTGTGTTATTTGATATGAAATAACTGTTTGGATGTAACGTACGGTTGTACCTTGTGCTAACGTGAATATAAATATATATATATATATATGTATTTCATGTACATTGTGCATGTATATGTGAACCATATCATCTAAGTTAATGATTTTTTTACCACAAATATAATCCTCTTACGCATTTATACATGAAATTAATTTTCAAAATGACTTACGACCAAATAAACTTTTTAGTGAATATGCTGTGTTTGCAATAATGTTCTACTTAAACCATAATAATGGCATCCCACATATGCGTTAAATGCATTATATTATGTGTGAAATATTGAATAACTCAATATTTACGCCAAACGAACGGCACAGAATAATAAAAGTATTATTTATGCTACTATTATATCTTAATATCTATTATGTGCATAAGACGATGATGACTTATTTATCGTACATAGTCGTCGGTAAACATATTTTGGTGGCACAATTATCATAATGATATAATTATATGATGAATTGTCTGGGTCGAGACCGTTTCGAGAACAAATGAATCGTTTAGAAACTTTCTATAAGACGGGTTGAGTAAACGATGTTATTCTTGTACTATATGCGTATAATAATACGGTACTGGACTGAATAATTAATTTGCTACTTTTATACCGTTCGAACAAAGAGTTTTGTATAAGAGTTCAGAAGTGCGTATTCGAAAATTAAGAAAAAAAAGTGACACTCATTTGAGTTTATCGCTGGATTATCGTGTGTTCTGAGGAATTTAATTTATTAATTGATCGATCTGATGATCTGACATCGTGATAGAGCCAGATAGATCAATTTCTAACGCTTTCAATAAATGAAACAATTTCGCCTCAGCTATATTAAAAAATAAGCAATGTAACTTATTTAAGCACACAAAAAAAAAAAAAAAAAAATGCCTATTATTAAAATAATAAAACGCATTATTTCTATTTATAAACTATTAATAAAAACGTCAATTTAATTAAGTGGTTAAGAAAAACCAATTATTTATAAAATGTAATATATTATATTGAATAAGTAGTTTAAATCTTTCCGCCTGGTGCAAATACTCATTTTGTGCCTAGATCAATGTGATCCTTCTCTATTAATGATGTTTATTAATAATAACTTTTTATTATTAAAAAACTAACAGTTACATTCATTCTTCTTACTTTTATAGCTTGAGATAAAAGTATACAATTTTCGACAATTTTTTTATTCGCTAAAAGTTATTTTTGCATAATTAACAACGATAAGTTTTTTGTTTACCGAATTTATATTTGTTCCTTCGTATCTCGTTGATTAATTTTAATTATATACATAACAAAATATAATATATCTGAAACTTATTAACTACATACTGTCAACTTCAATATTTCATGTTTGTAAATTATAAATGTACACTTATGATGTAATATGAAAAAGTATATAATATATTTGATAAGAGTTAATTTCGAATATTCTTAAACGAAAATTCATTGTCTAACTTAATTCTCTTGCCCATTGTATAGCATTCAATATCAAAATCGTTTCAAAACAAATATTACTCCAACGTACAGACAAGGAATTTCTCTGATAAATTATAATTAATTAATTATTACTCAAGTTACCAAAATCACTAATCATTTTATACGACTTATAAGTACGTAATGTGCATTAGATGAAAAATAACTTCTAAAATCGTGTTCAGTAAAAATAAAATATGAATACATTGTGGTAACTACAAAAGTATTTTTACTGCCAAAGTTTTAAGTTTTATACAATAAATGTCTAAATACTAAGGATTATTCGAGTTCTAGTTTTGAATTACGCCACTAGAATACCGTATAGCTTATCTAATAATATATATATAAATATATATATATATATATATATTATGTGCTCTCATTTTGTTCAAAAAGATTTATTTATCCTTAGTATCAAACCAATCAAAATTATTGTGCATCAATATAATATAATGTACTATGAACGCGTTTTAAATTCAGCCTCTTTCATTTCATATGTATTTATACCATACTATTTCGCTATTAGATATAATTTATTTATATATTTTATAAATTATAATTGATAATCGAGAATAGAAAACACATTTCTTATAGTGCGGTTCTGTAAGCCAATGCGAAACACAAACACGTTTGTATTGAATTAATAAATAAACAATTCGGCTCAAAAATAAAATGTTGAAACTATCGACGTTTTATATACTTTAAAAATAACAAACGTATACGTTTTTTAAACCTCAGTAAAACAATATTTTGTATTCTGAATATGGCGATAGGTATATGGGTAGTGCTTGTTTTTATTTTTATTTTGATTTTCATGTGCGATGAGCTAACAAATGCTCCGACGATTAATTTTTAATTGTTACTGTAAATTTAATTATAAAAATTATTTTTATTCACGTAAAGCCATCATACGCGGGCACACGGTTAGGGTTATTCTGAAATTAAGTTGGTTTCGCTATCCAACGCAAATCTAGCACTTTTAACTGCGATATTAGTGTTTTTGTGTTTTTGGACTATTTATAATAATTACGTACCTAACGTTATAAGTTATAACGTATCTATAATATAATAAAAATTTTCCATTACATTATAAACATTTAGATGTAAGTTAACTAAATGTTTATTATGTTGCTAAATCAATCAATAATACACGATTTTATAATGCTTAATATGAAATAAATATTAGGTCTTAAAATATTTATTACTGTTGTATCTGATTTTTAACGTGATATTGTATTTAAGAGACGTTCATTTATTTTGTGAAAACAATGTTTTAAAAAAGTTAATTTTTAATTTGTTAGAATAGGTATACCTATGTCCTATATATTATATTATATACATATATATATATATATATATATTTTTTTTTTATTGATAAAAATCGAATTTTACGTATAAAACTATTGTTTATATTATTATAGTTATTGTAATTAAGTATATATATATATATATATATATATATATGAAAATAGTAAAAAATATTGAAATTAAAAACAAAATTCAAGTAAAAATTAAAAATTTTTTTAATCCGTATATTTTACAAATTACCAAACTAAAATAAATTATATAACATGTTAGACTTCTCACAAATCAACAAGATTGTAATAGATTACAATTATTAATCAGGTTATGTCGTCCCTTTTAAAATCTTATCGTATTATATATTATGACTGCTATTACAGTTAATAACATTTAATAAAACGTAGAATATATATATGGAATTCAGAAACGACTTTGAATTCACTGAGGAAACTTTTTCGTTTTCGAAGAATTAAATAGTTTTTATTTTTTTTTTTAGTAAAGAACAATAATATCTGAGTTAGGTTTTTAATATTACGCTCTTGAAATGTTCTCGGAAGAATTTTCTACTTTTTCAGACGTTTTTTGATCCTCTTTTGAATTTAAAAACCTGTTATGAGTAGTTATTCATAAAGATATTTTTCGTATTAAAACGCGTATTTATTCTGACATTTCGTGAAATCGTCTCGACAAAATATATTAAAATTAGGTAGGTATAAACAGCATCCATAAACATTCAATTGTGTTTCGACTTCTTCCTGGTCCACTATTCGTTTGATCTGAAAATATGTTATTCGTTATTACACACCGTGCGCAACATTAGTTTTACGGAGTGTAAAATTCCGTCTATATAGAATCGTATGTACTTCGGTACCTAATTATTTCTTGTGCTGTCTTGTACGGCTTCCTTTTTCTAACCACCTCGCATTCGTGATGTCGAAATTAGTTAGAGCGCGAAACTCTGAACAGCAATATACGTAACAGTAATAACAATAACGTGGGTGCACAATATTATTTTCGTACTGCAATATTATATTTTAGTAGGTACCTATACAATAAAATATAGTGTAACATATTCAAATAAAATAATATCCACGTGAATACGATTCGGCACGGTCTGTGTGTGTGCGCGCGCGCATTTGTGTGTTAATGTGAAATAGCTATATTTTATATAAATAGTGAGGTATTCGGGCGGTGTGCATGTGAAGGCGTGCACATTGGAGTGGAAGTTTTAAACGACGGGAGTGATGTTTATTAACCACAACGACGATTCCCGGTTTCTATTTATTTTATTTTATTTTATTTTATTTATTTATTTTTTTATTCGGCGTTTGTCGTACTCGAAAATATATTGCGCTTTAGTTAATGGATTTCTTTCTTATCATTTGAGTTTTCGATTACGAATTGCCAATCTCAACTTTGAATTTTTTTTTTTTTTCTTACTCCCGGTCGTATTATAAAATATAATAGGTATATAACTTCACACGCACGCTCTCGTATTACGTACCTATAATAGTACATAATAATATACATACATATATATATATACGTGTGCTTATAAAATATACATTTGTGTGTATTGACGCAGGACCCGATGACCCGACAGCATCGGAATCCGGTCGGAAAAGGATTGCTTTATTGTCGTGTCGGCGTACGGGCCATTACGGCGCGTCGGTCTCTTTACTCTAAACGCCGTCGACGTTTTCGAGTGCGTCGCAGACGTCGTTGTAATAATAATAATAATAATAATAATAATAATAACATGAAATGTGTCGTCGGACGACACCGGATATAATATTTATAACACGACGAGGGGTCGTCGTCGTCGTGTCCGACACGGTACGTGGGGACTACCGCAATATCAATAAGGGTGGGTGATAGTGGCGTTCTGGTGTACTGAAATTCCTTACACACCGCACCCCGCGAGTATATACGTTTTACGAGTCATAATATATTAATAAGCACGGGTGGTGTACAACGTCCCGCCTTAATATTCCGGCGGGTTAGTGTCAATTGTTTGCGGAGAGTACGTCATATAGATTTCGATACGACGGCGCATAATTATATACACGTACGTGTATATACATGTTATTTTTTTAAATCACGAAATCACGATCATTTCAAGTTATAATCTGTAATTATTTATCTAATATATTTTAATTAATTAATTGTTAGTTTTCATCTTTTATTTTTTCTTTTTTATTTTTGTATCTCACAATCATAAATATTATCATAGTGATTAGTATAAGGTTCGATATTTTTCTCGCTTACGTCATTTTTTTTAGAAATTATAAAATTAATTACAAGATTTGACTCAGAATATTATTTCGTTTTACTTTTTTTTTTTTTGGTAATTTAAATTAAATATTTCTGTCATTTTGAGTGCAATAAGTTCCATTTAAAATAAAAGTCATGAACGTCGCTTAAAATAAATTTGTTGAAATCAAGAACTGATAAAATATTAAATATTTTATGATATATCTATATTACTTATACTTAATATTCGTGTTAATACAGTATAAACAAATATAATTAGTTTATTCCAGTAGTTCGTGGTAGTACTCGTATGACGTAGGTATAAACATCGAAATATATTTTATGCGATATTGTACAGCCAGTGAGATATATATCCTTACTATTCCACTTTAATACAGCTCTGATGACTGTTATAAGTTCAAGTAATACAAAGTGAGCCACCCTTGTTCTTTTTTGTGTACGGTTAATTAACCTAACCTAATTTAACGGGAAAACATAATTAATTCCACCCACAGAAATTAAGTATAAATTGTTGTCGTATTGCAAATTATATAACTACATCGGCAATGGCAAGCGTTGCGTGTAGGTATGACACTGGAAATCTCTCTAAAACTTGATAATTCCTTAAAATCAGTAAAAGGCGGATATTCATGCTTCAAAAAACTTTTAAGTATGCTGTAAAAAATTTTAAAACATGCTTGATAAAACGTCATTATATGCCTAAAAAAATGTAAAAATACGCTCAAAAACATTTAATCTATTATGGAATAGTAATAATAATTTTTGAAAGTCAAAACTTTTAAAAACTTAAAATCAAAATAAAATGAATAAATAATTTAAATAAAAATTGATGTACTTGTATTGGTCTTCTTTTATTGTTCATTTAATTTGAAAAATTAAATTGTTATTAATTTTTTTAAGTAAATGTATAATGTATAATAAATAAAATCTCTAAAACAGTAATTGAAATAGATAATAATTCAATTTTTAATGTCAAGTAAAACCTAAAGACCCCAAATATGTATTATTATGCACTAAAAAAAAAAATATGCTTTGAAAGAAAAATGGATCGAAATATGCAAATGTATACAACATAAAATTTTTGAATTCGTCTTCCATAGGCCACATAACAAATTTCTATTCTACTCTGCAACTTTTATTATTAAATGTAAAATATATGCAAAAGCATGAACATCCGCCTTTTGCTTATCAGCATTCAGAACCATTCACAAGTACCTTTGTTTTTGTGGTTTGAAATCAGTAGGGTAATATTATACACACATTGTACAATCGATATATACTTGAAATATCTACGCACGCATTAGAGGTGTACTTCAATTTAATTATCCAGTAGAAAAAATGAATGCACTAAACTTTCAGAAATGAATCGAACTTTGTGAATAAACGAATATCGTTTTGTTCAATTATATTAGCTCCACCGGTAATCTCATTACCGTGTATACATTTATATGGTACCTATATATTATGTGATATTTGTATACATAATACACTAAGAGTTGTAAACTTTTTATTCGTTTGTGCAAATATATGTTATCAATAATCCATCTCGACCTGATAATAATGGGAGTAGTTGAGATATTTGCAGGAAAAAACTTTTTAATGGCCCTAAACGCGTGTATTCGTTAGGATCCATGTGCATTTATTGAAATGTATTCGAATTGAAAGTAGATTTCGCCGAGGTTACGATACAAGGAAAAAAATGTTTTGATAATTCTTGACTCCTCTAGCAATTACCAACTGTGCTTAAAAGATTTTACGATTTTTTGTGAATCGTAAGCAGATAATTTGTATTTATTGTTATGTTTTTAAAAGCATCATGACGGTATATTATTACCTATATTATATTATGTCATGTTGAAAATTCAAAGAAAAAAATTAAGACATTTAAATTAATGTAAATATTTATGAAAGATAATGTTAGTGTAGGTTCTAATTCTTCGTAAAACTAAGAAACCCATTTAGATCATGCTAAATTCACGAAGGAAAAAATATAAATAAAAGAGTAACTAAATAATATTATTTTTTCAAAGAATAATTTTTAATACATTAGTATAGATGTTTTCATAAAATTGTTTGAACCCAGATTTATAAGCAACTGAATGCATTTTAAAAGAACTCGTTATATTTTTCTGTATTAAATTTAAAATATTATATAGCTTAAAAAATATATAAAGTGAATATGAATAAAAAATGAAGCATTAAAACATTAAGTATGAAACTAAATCGTTCATTTAATATATAATCATTCGTCAAGTTTTTTAAAAAATCATATTAATGAAATATGCATATGAGAATAAAAAATAATATAATTAAATTAATTAAATATGCACATTAATTGATTTTAAACTTTCTCCGCTCCGCGCAAAAAAAAAAAATGTGAGTTATAAAATACAAGTTCTAAAATTTTTTAGTAATTTTTCAATCATTAGTTTCTAAAGGTATCTTTACAAAAATTCCGATTAAAAATTAATTATAATTATATTAATAGAATGGTAGACGTGTTTTAAAATTTAAAATTTTTACTAAAACAAAAATGTTTAGATAAAAATTAATTTAAAAATAAACTATATTTAGTAGATTTAAATAAAAATATTATCAAACATAAAATATTAATTGAAAACATTTAAGATATTTATAAAAAAACTTAAGCCTGTTGAACGTGTGCTCAATTTTTACACTAGGTTGTTTAGTTTGTTTTTGAATGATTTTTCTACGCGATATAATTATATAACACTATTTGTCGAAAAAGAATGCTCTGTATTTTATAATATATAAAAAAATATGATCTGTGTACAATTAAATGATATCCTGAATGCAATCACACTTCACTTCATTAGGACTGTTATAGCAATACTGCTCGTCATCCATTGATGGCCTAGGTATAAACCAAAAAGGATTGCTTTTACAAATTCATTGTTACCCTGTCCGCTCACTGGTGATAAATTCATGAAATTGTTATACATAAGAAAAACATTATCAATACTATGCATGCCTATATGGCAGGGGCTTCTAACAAGTCAAACACAATTAGTCACAAATTCAATAGGATTGTGTAGAACTATTATTAACAAAATCAATTTATTTTTAAAATATTTCCCTTATTTTTTTACACAAAAAGTCAATTTTATTATGATTTTTATGTTTTAACGTGCATACAAAACTAATTAAAAGTTGATGAAATCGTGTATTGTATAAATGCCGGTTTATCTCTAAAAGCTAAATAATTTAAGAATGAAACAAATATAGATTATAATATTAAGATCCATGTTTTTTTTTTTTTATCGTTAAAATTCTCCGCACGATTCTAGAAATAATAATATTTTATGAGACAAATAATATTAATAAAAATTATACCCATACCCAGAGTCATAAACACATAATATAACAAGCAAACAAATATATAAATATAAATAGGTACGTTCAATTTTATGGAATTGGATAACCATTCTATGATTAATGGTCTTAGAAATTTGTGCACATCCATCATCACGCCATGGCGTTGATTAAAAATCACAATATATCGTGTAAAAATTTAAAATTGGTCGCAATGCGTGCACCGCAAAATGTAACCTATATCGGATACGATGTCGTCGAACGGGCGCACGCGAATGCGCATCAATAATATATAGTTACGTGTGCGCCTCGTGAAAACATTTGTAATAAGATCGTGTGTGCCGTCGGCGGGGTGCAAAACGTTATAACGCCGTGTCATACTTTTATACGGAAACATTAAATAGTAATATTCGCGTTACATTATTATATTTCGCATAGATCTTGCTCCGGCGTCGGGCGGTCCTCGTGATTTATGTAGTACGATGACGTCGACGACGACAGGGACACTGCACCTCTTACGAGGTCTGCGGGTTCCCTGCAAGTCCTGGGTAATGTGCACGTACACAAGTGTCTAAGTGTGTGTGTGTATGTGTGTGTGCGAGTGTGTGCGAGCTTTGTAAGGGGTTTGAAGCGTGTGTTAGCGCAGGTGGTCGTAAAACATCGGTCGGAGTTGATGAAAACAAATTTCACGCAAATCGCATTAACCGTGGAGCGGTGGGCGGTACAGAGCGGTTGGGATTATAGAACATACACCGGTGAGTCTCTCTCACTCTTTCTCTCTCTCTATATACATCTATCTCTCTCTCTCTCTCTCACCCTATCACTCTGTCCTTCTCGAACCGACGCCCGTCACGTCGTAGTCGTCTTAGTCGTCGTCGTTGGGAGGGGGAGACCAATATCATATAGTGTTTCTGCCGCGCGACCCCGAAACCGACTAAATTGGTGTGGTAAACAAGACGCTTTTACATAGGTACACAGACACACAGACACACGTCTTCTCGGCTATATCATAATCGTCTGTATGTGGTCGTGAAAACGTCTATCCATAATGTACGCATTTATTTACTTTCGCACACACGCGCACCGCTATAGCTCGCACGCGCGCGTACGTCACGAGAATACATCACCGCATTACGTGCACGCTTACGCGTTATTAAACGCCGAGTACGCATTACGATAGACTTCGAGGTACGTGATAATTGCTCGCATACGATATCGTTCGCCCGAGGGGTTTCATCCCGCGGGAACTCGAGTCGCCCCGTGAACTTTTTCGCCGCCGCCGAAACCGCAGAGTGCACCACACGCCGCACCCCGGCGCTACGCCGGGTCGTGTGACAACGATTTCGTCGCGGCCGCCGTGGGTTTCCTCAGACGCGCGTCCGGTCGTCTGCCGTCATTCTCGTTTTCAAACCGCGCACCGTTCACAAACACAAAATATAACAATTACCTATTTTTGAATGCGTATATCATTCGGTGTTTTATAAAATATAGTACGTATGTCGTATGTTGGTTGGGTTGTACCGTGTACGACACGCCGTCTTATCGCTCGCTCGTCTTGGTACGGACGTCCGATACGCGACGGTAGTGGTTCGGTCGGGCACGGATATAACAACATATAATAATAATTAACGACTTCCTCGCAACTTTTTTTGCGTGTTACGTAGGCACACGCCGCGTTGGCAAAGTGAAACACTGAGTATTGCATGACGTACCTACGTGTCGGGACGCGCACGTTATGTCGCGTATGTTGTAACGAAAAATGCGTTTAATTAGTTAATTGTCGAAAGTCCTTCTTTATTTCGTTCCGTCAACCCGTAACCCGCTGTGGTGTAACTACGATTTCGTGTGTTCAGTTGTATGACACGACGTACGTTATTGTTGTTGTCGTGCTTAAATTTAAATTTAAAAATCATATACGTTCCGTCCAAAGTCCGTTGTACATATTATAGCCTTGCGACCTTTGCCGCGCGTTTCCGCTGAAGTGACATTTACGAATCTCGGGATCACAAGCTTTAATTTATGTCAGATAAATAATATTACGCATTATACGATTCTTTGTTTTATTTATAGAGGTTTTATTTTTTTCTTCGGTTTGTTTGTTTATTTATTTATTTTTTTTTTTTTTAGCATTGACAAAAAAAAAATATTGTTACCTATAACCTACAATTTTACATAACATCGAACAAAATACTTATTATATGGCTTTTTTTTTTTTTTTTTTTTTTTTTAATAATATTATGTAAAATTATTGGTTTTTGCTAGCTCTTAACTATATATTTTTATCATCTCAATCAATATGTGTGCTAAATTATTCTATTCCAAATTTATTATTATTTTTTCAAAATTATCATTTTTACGCTTCATCGCGTGCATCATAAAGATATTAAATTTATCCACCGCATGATTATTTTACTACGCAATATTATGACTTACGTCCAGAAAACTAAATTTAATACACTTATATTAACCAAAAAATGATTGTATAATGCTATTGGAATTTTTTACGACGAATTGAACTCTCAAAAATCTTTTTACGTAGTTATTTTTTGAAGCGTGGGTAGTATTGGTTTCTTCAAAAACATTTGGCGATTATTTTAAGCCCTTGTAATACGCAAATCCTTACATTTTTGACAGTCTGATCTAACACGACATGATATGTGTTTACATTTATGCATACATATTATTCGTAAAACGTTAAAAGTTTTCAACTTTTATTTTAATTGAAGCCTTGTTTTATTCATTTATTTTATAATAGAACACTTAATTCCGTGACAACTGACTTAGATTTTAATCACACGGCGTCATAGTTAGGCAAATTAGTTATACTATTATAACTGCACTTACATTATTTTTAATTTTCCACTTATAATGCCTAAAATAATTGCAATAGCAAAATTTTTATCATATTTTTATATAATTTTATTTGCTACTTAAATAATATATTCACAACCAATATCACTACAAAACGCACCAATAATTGCACCAGATTCCTCCAATAATTGCACCAGATTCCTCTGAGACAGATGTGTTCCTTATTTCTGTGCGAATGAAAAAAAAAATAATAAAAATAATTAACGATATTGTATATTCCAATATTCCAAGTAAGGTTCATATAACCAAACCAAAAAAGCGCTAAAACTGACATTATTATATTATAAAATCTGCCGTGGTCTTTCTTTTGTTTTTTTACAAATACGTTTTGTAACTTTTATACTTTAAACATTCACGCACAAAGTTATAATAATAATTATAAAAAAATCTTATCAAAGCTTAAAACCCATTCAATTTATATGCTATAAATTATAATAATATTAATAATAGAGTTACAAATAGTGACCTAACGGAATGTAAAAAAACAGCTCACGGAACAAATTGTGGCGAAAAACAATGTATAGATATACAATATACATGTATGAAAAAGTTTTATTACGAATGAAACAAAGTTTATAACATATTTAATACGAACAAAAGTGTTAAAAGCCTTTTCTTTTTAAGTACGCTATTACTTTTCCAATTTAAAATAAAAAAAATTTAGATCGTTAAACATATTTTTCATTTTAAAAACATTTTCAAAGGTTTTGTTATACATATTATACCCAACAAAAACTTTGTGTATTTTAAAAAGCCTAAACGAATCATGAGGTAAATTTATTCGAATATTATAATAATTAGAAAATGCAAACTATTTTTTTTTTTAAATTTAATCTCTTTTCAATTAACGAAAATTTAAAAACTAAAAAGCTTTTTGAGCTTTATTTATTATACTTATTCATTTAAAATACTATAAAATAAAAAAAAATCCATATTATAAATTAAAATTGAATGATATTGTAATAAAATAAATAGTAAAAGTTTTTTTAAATTTTTTTTATGCTTTCGTCATCAAAATTATACATTTATGATATTACTAAATAAATTTCTGTAAACCATAATTTTAAAAATTATTCCCCGAGAAAATCAAATTTTCATTTGATTAGTCATAATAAATTTATCGTTCTAATTACCTATAAGTATGTATTAATTTATGTGTTAAAAGTTCTTAGTAAAACTAGTAAAACTTAGAAAAAATACTCATCTAGTATTAAATACTAGAAAAATCTAAAAACATATTTTTTTTACAATGACATATTATTACTATGATAATTTGATGAACACAAATATTCTACAATTTACATTTAATATTTTTAAGATAAGAAGTAAAATATAATTTTGTATACTAATTTCTCAATATTGAAAGACCCGTAATCTGTCTTCTATGTACATTTTTAATAATATTTTAATAATTTTCTTTAACTTATTGGTTATCAATATAAGTTTATGTAAATATTTCTCTTTTATTTTAATTGTATTATTACGAAAACTTTGTATTTTTTTTTCCAAGTTTTAATAGTTAATAGTTAAGTATGCATAGTTGCTGACCAAATGAAAAAAAATGTTTTGAACCAACATTCGAAGAAAGAAGCGTTTTACGGTTGGACAGTGAGAAATGGAGTTATAAAACTTTAATGAAGAAAAATTATAAAAGATTAAGTTTAACCCTTGAAGAAAGTGTATTTTATATAATAGTAGAGTAATTTAATAAGTTCTTAAGCTAGATCGAGCGAGTCTCACTATATGTGATGAAAAAAAGGGGATAAAAACGATAAAAAAATAAAACTATTACAAATTTTCACAGTAACTTACGCTTTAGAAATTAAAAATATACATTTATAATTTAAGCATAATATTTCATTAATATTGATGTTTGATGATAAAATATTAAATTTAAAAGTATTCAAAAATTCAAATAATATAGGTTTATATTTTTAATTATATATAAAAATAAAATTAAAATAAGTAAAATATTTTGTCATAAATTAAATTACACTGTTAAAGTATTAATTGTATTTTATTTTTTGCTATCGCTAATGAATATTTATAATATTATATATGTTTATTTTTAAAAATGACTATTTAATATAAAATACTATGATAATGTAACAAAAAGGAACATATTAAGATGAAAAAGAAGGTATTTTAAAATATTCTTTCACATACGATGGTATTTTATAATATACATGATAATATAAAAAAATCCTGCCACCCCTAATCTAAGATAAAATTCTTAAATTTACATTTCATTAACTATATTTTGTTGTTATTTTATTTTTAAGTTTTTTAACTCAATAATATATACTTATAAATCTTTATTTATAACCCGGTCATTATCCGTAAAATTTGCAGCTTTTCCTACTTCCTATCGCAATAGCTCTAATAAGCTGGAGTGTTATGCATTGGTCAGTAATTTAATGGAAATTCTATACTCTCTACATTAGCTAATGTATTTTTCTAATAATTATAGAAATAATGTGTTTGATAAATATCCTAAAATACAATGGCAGAATAAAGAACTTAATAATAAATTAGAATAAATAGTACATGTTAAACTTATTTATACTCGTATTCACAATAGTATACAATTTCCACAGTAATTTGGTATATATTGTAAACTTAAATCAGGTAATACACATAGTAACGTGGATTGAACGAAGATGAATAGTAATTACGAGTAAGGCAGACTGAATCGGTTTATATAATTATCTTTTGACAATTATACTTCAAAGTTGACATTGAAACCAATAAAAGTCATCAATAAAATGTATGATATTACAATTCACTATTACAACTATTATACACATAATAATGTGTTAAGCACTATAATATTTACGTATTTTCCATGTCACTGTGCCTGTTCGTAATATTATCGGTGTTTATTGACCTGGAAAAAAAATTATATTTTGTGAAGTAAAGCAAATCTGAGTTAAAGTTGCAGAATCTCATCTAATCGCCATTGGACTTTCGTCAATCACTAAAACATGTCTACAGGTACCTATATCATGATATATCGTTTTAAATAAAATAAAAATAAGCAAAATCCACTCTAAACGCGCGCACACGGTTACGAGCTTATATTTAATTAAACTAACGCCATTGACGAAATTTCCACGCCAATACGTTTAATACCTGTACCGGACAAATAGCTTAATGACGTGGTATTAACTGTTGTGGCCTCGGCTATCACCATCGTGAAAACGAACCGATTTTAAGGGGTTAGTTAGTAGATAAAAGTATTTTTCCATTTGCCGGTGATTTATCCGCTAACGTATTTATAAAAACTAAGTATAAAGCGTTTTAAAATCCTAACGGTTTTCTAGTGTCGAGATAAGCCGAGTGAGTTATACATAAATGCCTACTAAACGTATTATTATAAATAAATTATAATATACCAAACAAATTGTTCAGTAGCGTATTACTGTATTTGTACCGATAACAATGCGCAGGATAATATCATATAATAATAATAATAATAATAATAATAATAATAATAATAATGATAACTAATCAATAAACGAACGAAATAGACCATTTATTGTGAGGTAGATACTTGACATTTTTTTTTTTATGAGCTCTCCCAAAATAACCAATATTATGTGTGTGTATATATATAACATGTAATATAATAATATACCGTCATTGTTATTATTTTAGTCATCGAATAACAATCAATATACCTACGATTTGTTAAATTTTCAATAAAAATCATATAGCTGTTCAAGATTTAAAGTGCTTTAGATTTTATTATAAGTAATTTTAATTTTATATTTCGAGAAAAAAATGTTTGGCTCAAAAGTTACCCAGTTTAAAAATCATATGCATTGTATTTTAATGGGTTGGAGATTTAGGACAGATTTTATCCTTGAAAGAGTTTATTTTAGAATGTATTTTTTTATTTATTTATGTATTTTTTTTTTTTTTTTTGTTAAATATTTTAAAATAGAAAAATAATGTTACTTAATAAAATATTAACTATACTTATTCAAAGTGTTCTATTCATAGTATTTTTAATTAACAACATGATTTAATTATTGGTTTTAAATTTTTGAAATGAAAAACAAAAATCTATAGAACTGAACTTCTTGATCACATGAATGTTGTTTTCATAAAATAATAAACGAAAACTGTTTAAAAGCGTTAGTATACCTCATAATGCTTAATCAAATAAAATAAAATGCATACTTTTTTGATTTAGGCATCAATACACATCCGTTGAATATTATTGCACGCATGCTTTAAATTAGTCTTATCTTCCTTGTATTTATTTTTTCTTGCAGAATATGGAATGCGTTTTTTTGGCGAAACCCTTATCGTTTTCCACCGAATTTCACTCGATGATTATTGAAAAATCCCATTTTTACGTTTATTATAATGGCAATGACATTCACGAAAAACGTGAAAAATCGCCAGCTAAAGGAGACTCTTTTCTATCATTAGTTTTTCAATGAATTTTCACAATCCTTTTATTGTCATAGTTTTGTAATCGGACCTAGCTAAATGAGGTAAATGAGTTAAACACCGTGCAAGTAAATTGTTTTTATCTTATAAATCGCATATTCACTATTGTATTGTTGAATATCTAGTTAAATATGAGTGTTGCGGAGAACTCCAATGTCTTCATAAGAAAAAAACATAAATATATGATAATAATTTTGACTATTAAATATTTCTCTTTAAGCTTTACACATTTTTTTTTCAGCCAATGGCATTATATCTGAAAAGTATATTATGTTACTTTAGGTAAACTTTTGGATAGATAATCTTTTTATATTATTTTGTTCAATAAGAGTCATTTTTCCACTATATATATCATAAAAATTGTCTAGAATTATAAAGTTATATATAATTAATTACATAACAATCATTTAAATACACTTAAAAGTTTAATGTTCCCGTATTGTCACTGTTTAAATGTTGTTACACATTCGTACAGAGATTTATGATACTCATTTTAACACACCATAATAGAGTATATGTTATTATTATACATTTATATATTTGAAAACAACAATAAATCATCGTGTTCGAAAATCTTGCTAAAGTACCAACTGGATGAGCTTTACAACCTTAAAAAAAAAGATATAACCCACATTAAATTTGAAAATTCGTCACGTACCTACAAAACTAAACAAAAAACCACACTTGATTGTAAAACCAATATACGTCTATTGCCTTGCTCCACTCAGAATTTAAAACGAGATTGTACAACATACATCTATATTAAAATTATGAATTTTCAACAGAAAAAATAATTATATGATTATATAAAATATCAATAAGTATTATAATATTCATAGTCAATAAAGAACATGTATTTATATCTAGTCATCTACGACAGTTGCCAATGACAGATATCGAGATGTATTAAATTAAATATATATATATATATATATGTGTGTGTGTGTACAATTATAATATTATACATATAATTATATTAGTAAACATTTATCTATGACACATAGTATGTTTTTTTATGAGTACCTGTTTTTTAGGTGGATACTTTATTTTATCTATAATGTCTACAATATCTTTATTTTAGTGTACGGTATTTTATATACACATATCACCATTAAAACTTCATATTGCATAAAAAACCGTAACAAATTTCCCATGTGGAGGTCATGATCTAATGTTATCCGTCATTGGTTAGCGTGCAGTTCAAAAAGCATGATGTTGAACAGAAATATAACCCACAACCGAGAGCAAGTTTTACATCGACTGTAATAAAATTATTGTTACCTTATTAACAACGACCTTTTGTGAAAGAAATATAATAATAGCAATTATCCATCTTCCTTTCCAATGTTTGCTTTAGAACAAGCGAATTATCATTCTTCGTTTTAATATTTAACTGCATAAGAAAAAGGAAAACGTTTAAGGCCGTCGTATAATAGGTACCTAACATTTAGATATAATTATTTTGTTCTGCGAGCGGCGTATGCAATACTAGAAAGGTGTACAACGTCGCGTGTACAACAGTGTATATATAGCTCAAAATTTACCATATAACGTATACCTAAAGAGTATTTTCAGTGATTAAGTCACGTATCGTATAATATGCAATATTAGCTGGTTACGGCTTAAGTTAATCACGAGATTCATTCAAACGCATTATACTCGTAATGTACCCATAGCGTAACAAAATGCACGTGATTTGAGTGATTGACTGAAAAACCTCGTTTTCGATATGCGCAAAGTATTTACGTTTCTTTGATGTGTACGTTGTCGTTATTTACACACACTATCTGACAATGAAGTAATATACCTTATACATCGTACACAGATATATATATACATATACCAGCTCGTGCGCAAGATTTGCGTCTAAAACGACGATATAGTGTTATTTTGTGTTAAATTCTGTTGTATATATATATATTATTAATATAAGGAAAAACCAACCAAAAAACGCATTTTTTTTCGTTTTTACCAATCCAATATTGTGATTTGTTCATGAATCAGTTAAATTATCCGTCACCGCTGTCGACATCTATATATATTTATACGCGACGCCATCGTAATAATACATTACAAATGAATATACAATAATAACGATAGGATTTTTTTTCTCTTGCACGATTTATAGCTAATTGCTCTAGTGCGCAATTCTCTGATGATATATTGAAGCTGTATTATATACATTTTTTTATTGTTTTCAACGAATATTTATGATGTCGATTTATGTGCGCAGTCGATAAATGTAATTAAAATCAAACACAGAATGATGTATGAATACCGATGAATCGGATGTGGCTCGTAGGTGCCGTTTGTCAAGGAATTATCATTGTATATTATTTAATATTATACGAAGTAGAAAAAAAAATATTACAAACACCGTAAAATTTCATGCGAATCGTTACGGATCATTTTTTTGAATGATGCGTGATATGAAGAAAAAACAAATAATCAAATGTGGCGTATTTGCTCGCAAAAACCTGCAAGGGTGACTAATATCGATTGACGGATCCACCGTGTAAAGAAAGTCGGGACAGAAATTTTACAGCCAAATCAGTATTTTTATACCCTTCAACGTTGTCGGGGCATAACGTGAGGGTAGCGCGGATTACCGGTTGCATATAAGGTGCATAAATTTGCTGGCCACCCCACCATAATCGCCACCACCCTAGCAGCAATTTAAGGTATGGAAATCGGTAAACCTTTAAAGGATTATAATAGTAGATTATAATAGATTATAATAGCACGTATTACAGTGTTTCTATTTTCAATATTTCCAATATTGTAATATATATTATCTAAGCTATTTATAATTAGTTCACACTCTCGTGAAAATCTCCCCAAAGGCCTTTTAATGCACCTATATAGTTTCGGTTTACCCTCTTACACACACATACACACACAAATCCTCTCAAGGGCGCGTGCACTTTAATGAATTTATAAACGTTGGATACTACGTTACGTAGACACGCCAGGTAAATCGATACATATACCAAATACGTGCGTATAATAAATTAAAACTCCTCAAAGAACTAATGGTCCGAGATATCATAATGCATAATAGTCATTTACCAGAACGATAAATATTGACGTCTGTCAAATGCGATTTGGTCGCGCAAGGTAACTTATTATAAAAAAAAAAATATATATATATATATAATTTTCCAAATGGTTTTTCTCCAGTACGTCGTCGAGTGCGTGTGTGTCTTCGATATCGTCTTCGTGACCTTTTCGTGTTGAAACTTTATATATTACTCGATGTCATAAATCGACGTTGTCCGCGTCGTCGGCGGCCGCCCCATATGATGTCTTCGGTAATGTGGTCCTTAAGTTTTTGGAATATGTGCAGCGGTCGTGCCTCGTAAACTACAAACTTCTATATATATATATATATATATATATATGAATAACTGTGTATATGTGTGTGTGTGTGTGTGTGTGTATATGTACGTGTACTACTAAAGAGAAACACATTGTGACGGTGGGGCAGAGGAAACTTTAATGGTCAGCGTGTGGTGTATTATTTATATGTATATATATATATATATATAAATATATACACGTGAATGTGTGTGCGTGTGTATATGTGACAGTGTTTATGTGTGTATGTGAGCAGTACAGCAAATCGCTTCGATGGAAACACCACGTTTTGTGCAATGCTCGCAAAGTGAACGACACGAAACACTGCAACGTTTTATTATTAAATTATTATCGCGTACACCGAATAAAGACATTCTTCCGAGGACCGGCGCTAAGGGTCGTATATACAACAATATTACTCGCCTAGTTCGTATATTAGTGCATACTCGTATGTATAAAATATAATGTGGTCTAGTGTCCTCCGAAGAGAGCTCGGGCAATATATATATGTATATATATATATATATGGTGTTATTTTTATTCTTTCCAATTGCATTACATTACACGTTTTTACGAACGTTGCATTTATTCGGAATACATTATTCCTGCAACACCTAATAATAATCTGTTTTATTATGCAAAGTACCAGCAATAAAATTATACCCGTGCAGTACATTATATTATAATGTTATTGTTTTACACCGGTCCATGACAACAGACACTACATTTTCACAGCGCAAAGTATCTGCTCTGAAGAATAATTTTTCTTTATTTTTATCGAGTTAAATTGTGTAAATAGTGTAAATAACAATTCAATCGCGCGGTAAATCATTTCATAATCGAAACAGGCAAACATTGTTTACTGCTCTGATTACTTTGGCGTATAAATGTATACGCATGTGTGTATGTGTGTGTGTACATAATATAATAATACCATAATTATTGCTGTATTTATTTAATAAACAATTTATACTGTCAGCGTAAAGTAAATACACCAGAAACTCATAAAACGTATAATTTTAAAACATTGATTTTTTTTAGATTCTGAGAAATGCGATGAATGTACTATATTGATTTTACACTGAAAAGCTTTTTTTTTTTCAAATGACATTCTTTTAAAAAAAAAATCCATCAATTTTCAATTTTCAATTTAGCATATTTTCTAACAGGAAAATTAATCTAGTTAGTTCTTTTAGAGGTTAATAGCAAATAGTAAATATGAAAAAACTGTAATTTTGTACATACAAACAGATTTTGACAAAATCATTTTTTTTTTTTTTTTATTGTATTTCAAAAACAAATGACCAGTAAATACTAGAAATGTTTATTCCTTTTTTTTTCAATGACAATAATTTTTGTAAAGTAAAAAAACTTGAAAATGCATTACAAAGTTTTTAATGATATTTAAAAATATTAAATATATTAGGCTTATTTTTATTTAAATATTTTAAGTTATAATTAAGATGAAATATGGTATTCAAACTTTGTTGTTATTCAAAAATATTACTTGAGAGGACTTAAGACTTTTAATCATATTATTATGTTGTTTATGCATGATAAAATCGTCAAAACATTTAAATTTATTGATATCTTTTAATTACTTCATATCATACTTCATACCACAAATCTATTTACACCGTTATACGCTAGGGTGGTATTAGCTTAAAATTTAAAAATAATAATAAATTATATAAATTTATAATATATAGTACTATTATAATAACTTAATATTAATAATCTATCTACTTTAACACTACTAGTAAAATAAATTACAATCTTCGTTTATAATCGTGTTTCGTATAAAATTATTTTATCATCGACTTCAAATTCAATATACGACTATTTCAATGACTAATTCAACACATACAACTTCAAAGCCAAGCGAAATTCACTTACACGTTAAATGTATATATATATATATAAATTATGAATTATATATTATTTTTCATGTTTGCGTATGAACTATGAATGGTTTAACTAAGACAGATAATATCCATAGGATTTAATTTTACCATAGTATTTGCTGTTTATAATGTTCTTAGAGCACAACTCTATAAATTTTACACTTAGAATATGTAACTAAAACTCAAAATAATAATATTACTTTATATTTTCCTTGTTAAAATTAATTAGTTTTATTATTTATAATTAAAAAATACATTATTGGTGAAAATTTAATGACATTTGGATTCTATCATTCAACATTATTTGAACTGTTTATTTTTAAATAAATAAACTGTTATATAGAAAATATAAAAATAAATAATAATACATTTTTATTAACATCCAATATTATTAATAAATAATAATTCTCAATGGTTTGTTAGTGATTTTTAATATTGTATTTATACACAATTTATAGAAATCGTGCTAGAAAAAAATGTAATGCGTAAAACATGCACTTGACACAAAAATAAATACATCGTTTATCATCGATTAGATAAAATATATATAGCGTTAATAATGTACTTTTGCAATTTAGAAATGTAATACGCGTATAAACATTTGGATAGTTTTGACCGGACATTTATAATGTTTGAAGTACTAAATTTTATTTTATTATTATTTTTGTAGATAATTATCAATTTTTTATTTTTTATAATTAATTTTCGTATAAAATTCTATAGTATAATATAACATACGAGTATAAAATAATTTCTTTATATGAATAAAACATATAATATACTTATATACTTAAATTAAGTGACAAAACCAAATATTTTTGTAGAAATTCTTTCTTCTTTTTTATAAGATTGAGGTTGTTTTAATTTAAAGAAGTAACATTTTATCAATAGATGTGATTATACAAAAAAATAAAAATTTAAATTATTACTTCAAACAAATAGTTAGTATGATTAGTATGATTACTTATCTGACTAGATTTATATTACGCATAGATAAACAACTATATATTATTTGTTCTTTAACTCAGTAAATCGTTTATTTATTTACAATAAATAATTAAAATAAATTGGTTGGATTGATTATCAAAACTGTAGCTTTAATAAAATTAAACCTTTCTTTTATTTTTTTAACTATAATGTAATTTGTAAGTGTAAACGTTTTGACAATTTTGAATTTTTATAAATATTTTTATAGTGACCATCTTGTTAAAAAAAAAAAAAAAATCCCTTTTTTAAATTATAAATATTCTTTGTTACCTTTAAAATAAGACACATGACAAAATAATCTTACTCTGTATAGAATGATATTCTGGAAAAAAAATTTACCTATTCGTAAAAAGTGTCATATTATTTATTATGAAATGTATAAATTCAATAATAATGACTTATAGGTGTATAAATCAAGCATAACAACGCTTTGACCTCCCGGGTTAATCCCGGCTGTAACTGGCTGGCAGCATAATTTTCTGCTCAAGAAGACTTAAAAAACTTCTTTTTTTTTTAAGTTTTGTTTTTATGTATACCGTCAACATTGGGTTATCGGCCAGAGAAACTGACACGTCTTAATTTCCCGTCCGTCAGTCTAACGAGCCTCGGAAAGCAATTATCACCGTACCGTGGCTGTACCAATTCCGATTTACTTCACCATCGCTGTGCAGCTGACGCTCGTTTCCTTCCTGTGTTGTACTTTAAAAGCCGGTGCGATTGATTGTATTATACAGTGAACTAAGTAGATTGTCAAACTACTTGATTATTCATAGAAATGTCTCGATTTGATGATAATTTTCCATTTTTTTTTTTTTGTTTTTTTTTACAATGGTGCTAACGAAAATAACGAAAATAAATCCGCCTACGCACTATATATATATATAATAATTCAAAAACTTGACAGTTAGTAGTTGATGTACAAAATGAAACTATTGTTTTTAAATAATATACTATCCGTCTTCCTTTAAGAAAAGACTGTTCTTTGTTGAATGATGCATGTTGACAGAGTATTTTAAAGTCTTCATTACTGTTCAACGTCATTTTTCAGACCATTTGTGGATAAAATTATCTCCTAACAGTATTCTCCCTTGCAGATTATAATTAATAATATTTTATTTTTTCATAATTTTAAGCCAATGATATTATTTTAAAATTAATACTATCGGTTAGATGAAAATATTATGTAACACGAGGTATTAAATCGTGAAAAATTTTTCACTTATGAATATTGTCAATAATTATAATGTTGACACTGCTATACATGTTCTATAATTTTTTTTTGAAAAATAAATGTTGAATAAATAGTCTAAAAGATGTAACATATAAATAACTTCCAATTATTGTTCGCTATTATTTTATACTTGAATTGACTGTATATACTTAAATACAATGCGTAATATTTACCACTACGATCACTTATCACATAATTTTTTAAAGAATAAGTGTTAAAAAAAAAAAAAAGTATTTAAATATTTTATTCACTGTTTAAATATAAGTACAAATATACTCGAAGAGAATTTAAAACATTTTCAAATACTTACTTTATATTTTTTTGTACATTTGCCACTTAAGCTTCTTTATTATTAAGTTTGGATTTATATAAAATAAAAATAAAATAAAAGCTTAAAGTTACAATTCATAAAAAGCAATATCATAATTTGTATCTACAATAATTTATCCTTTCCCTTTTATTAATTGCTTATTATTTAAAATAATTAATTTATAGAATATGATTGTTATAAAATTATCATTAGAATTATTCTTATTTTAGGTTTTATAAATATTATAATATATTAAATAAGATGACATTTAAAAACATTTTATAAGCATAACTTTTATTTTTTAGTGTTGTTAAAAAATGGATACATAAAAAATAACTTACACAAGCTACAGCTACTATGATTGGCATATACTCATTTTGAATTACTTGATTATAAATTTAATTTTCATGTAGTTATAAATAATTTAACGAAACTCACTTCAAAGTTTTTACAATTATCTAGTTGCTTATACAATATACTTTAATCAATATTAATTTTAGTAATTACAAAAAACAAGTAATGACCAATAGTGTGCACTATTACTACTGTTAAATTAATTAAATCTTAATGGGTTTAATAATTTTACATATAATTTTTTCTTCATTGTATTAAATATTTTTAATTAAAAAAAAAAAATAAATAAATAAATAAATACTTTAAAAATAAGCAATTCACAGTTCTAAAACAGATTTTCTGATTTGCAAACAACTTACATTACACTCATTACAGTCCAAAACCTATTAAAACCATTAAAACAATTTAAGAAAAAATATATGACGTATAAATGGGAAAACTACACCATTGTTACATAAAAAACATATGTAAGCAAGGTAGTTTTCATATTATGAACATAATACAAAAATCAGTTCATGTATCCGTGGAGGTATATTTGAAATAAATATACCGATGGACTGCAAATTCTAACGCGCTCTATAGCTCTATATTTATCTTAGAAAATCAAAATGTATTTTTATGAACATTTCAAATAATTTTAAAACTTCGAACTAGAACGTTATAATTGTATTCCCAATCTTTTGATTTGGTGTGTAATAACAATAAAATTTTTCATTTGTGTGATTTACCAATCACAAATAACAAATAAATTTAAATATTTTAGGAATAATTGTAATTATTTAAATATTTTATTTCAACTTCAAAATTGTCCACGGGTCATATATGGCCAATAAGTCATGGGTTAGCTATCATTACATGACAAGAAAGATAAATGTTTACTATAGATTACATGTAAAATCTGGAGTATAATTAAATAGGTAGGTGTATTATAAAATATAAGTATTTTATACATGTATAAAATTAATACAGGATATTCTTCACTACAGTAGTGTAGTTATTTTGCCTACACGCAATACCGTTCAAAATATTTTAATAAAATAAAAAATGTATAATACCTAACTAATACCATTTGTGGATGACTCGATTCACTAGTCTTTGAAAAGCTATTAATCTCGATTACTAATTCAACCACACCATAAAACCTGTCTCACCAAAGCACAGTATTTCATTATAGATGTAAGTAATTTTTTTATACTAGGTATGTTATACTGTTATTGAAACTGAAAGTGACCAGAAAAATAAAAAAGTTATACAGCTAACATTTCATAAAAACCATATTTTTTATCTTATATTAATATAAAACTATTTTTGAAAACATTTATTAATTTAAATGTTTGTACTAAATTAAAAGTAAAAATTATTTTAGTCAAATTCGAATAATCATGGTCATCGCTCAACTTCTAACCCAAAAAAGGTACGATAAAAAGTGATTCTAACAAAATACATAGATATAAGAATTGTATTTCCAATATAGAAAGTTCTCGGTAAAACTTCTTTTAAACATAGTAATATAGTGATTGTATGTTCATAGATAATAAACAACTTTATAAAACCGATAAATTATTTGTTTCGTTAAAAAAAAAAAATTGCTTGAAGTGTTAAATGTTTTTTAAAATAATCAAATATTGTTGATTTTGGCATTGAACTATTACCAAATTAAAATTATTTAAAATTTGAATACTTACTTTGAGTAAGTAACAATAATTAGTTATTTTTAATTAAATTAAAGTTAAAATAAACTGTAAAAAAAATATATAATATGTATTTAAATTTATAGTTAGAATAAAATCTATCAAAATGATTTGTATAAGTAAATACAACATCAAAACATATTTAAATTTTATGTTTTAAAATACTATACAATATTTAATGAGCTTAATTAAATTGTATTTCTATTAAAAAAAAAAAAAAAAACTAAATAAAAACAAATTGAAAGGCGGTACAATAAATGTGGTTTTGTCATTTTAATTAAAATATTTAGTAAATTACTAACTAAACGGTTTATATTATTATCTACGGAATCAGGATATTTATTTGATTGAACGTGTCACATAATTGACATACACGTGAATGTGAATTAAACTGATATGTCATAAATAATAATAATAATATAAAAATTATAGTTATAACTTCCCATTAATTGATCTGACCACAAAATAATCGAGCGGTATTATATATTAAAATTTAACACGGATTATCCTGTGGACGTGTGCAGTACGAGATAACAATTTTAATGTTTCTACGCATTCGCTGCTATGAAAATAGTGACTATTATTATAATATATCGCAAATATACGTATATTAAATCCACGCGTGTTTTCTTTTTTCCTATACGTAACGTCAAGTTACACGGAAACACAATAATATATGTCATGTAAAACGTTAATACAAATCAGAATTAAATATATATTATATTATGGCAAGTGAAAAAATATTCACGTCATG
This sequence comes from Melanaphis sacchari, assembly GCF_002803265.2. Classification (NCBI taxonomy): domain Eukaryota; kingdom Metazoa; phylum Arthropoda; class Insecta; order Hemiptera; family Aphididae; genus Melanaphis; species Melanaphis sacchari. The sequence goes on along the minus strand of NW_020271554.1, from coordinate 819,116 downwards.
GTATCGCAGAACCTCCGCATCCACCCTTCCATCAAACACACAAAATCACAGGGAAAATACGTCGATCGATATACGAAAAATATAAGTATATAAACACTATACTCGCCATACGACGAGTGAAAATGTTTAATTTCAATTTCGAATTCAATTTAAAATCCGAAATGGACACGATTTCGGTCGAGAAAATAATTTATGGCGAACTCCGGTGACCGTCGATATTATATACTGTGATAAGTTTGCTGTCGTTCGTCAACGTCTCTGACCCCGGTCGTGTTTATACGATTAACAGTGATCGTATTAAATACCAAGCTCTTACTATTTCGATAGCCCCATTGAACTCGGAAATAACTAGTATATAATTATTACTATTATGTATATTATATAGTTTTTGAGAATTATTTTTTTTATGTTATTGAGCTCAGTCGTGAATGAAAAATATTCGTTTCTATGTAAAATTAAACAAGCGACGGCGACCGGTGGTATACAGAATATATATATACATAATATGCGTTAAAGTTTTTCTCTTCGAGATTATTCAAATTTACATATACCTACACACTCCACATATATATATATATATATGTTTTTACGCCGTATATTCCTTTTAAGTAGGTATATAAAAAGTTTGAAAAGTTTTCTACCGTGTGATACGGCTCCTTTACTTAAGTTTGTTTTCACGTCGCGGGCAAAAAAAAAAAAACTCAAATATAAATAAACTGGAAAAGACTGCGCGCCAGTGACAAAAATAAAAAAAAATAAAAGAATACACGCGTGTTGGCGAACAGTAAAGGATAGTATATAAAGGAATATTACCCGAGAAATGGATAGCGCCACAAATATAGATATATATATATATACATATGTGTAAAAAAGAATGCCACCGTCCTGTGAAGCCTATTTGGTATATTTTTCTTATCTAAAATCGTATTCGGGTGCGAAATGTAATTTTCTATACCTACCTAATCTATCTATCTGTGTGTATTTATGTGAGAATATATATATATATATAATAAAAGTAATAATAATAATCCTAAGACTGGTCGACGGACGAGGACGATCGCGCGCGCGCGGCCAACGCTACTATGTCAAGAGTCATTTATATTAAACCGTTTATGTCGGCGAAAAAGAAAATGTGATTTATACTTATGTGAATATATATTATTATATATCATGTTTCGAATGAAAATCGCGTGATACGGAAAAAAATAAATAGAACCTGTACGATGAGAAATACAAGCTCAAATGGAAGTCACCGCCTCGTCTTGTATTAACGGAGGTGAACCGTTTCCTTATTTTTTCATTTTTATTTTTTTAATCAGCTTATATAATTTATAACTCCAGACGAGTTTTCCAACACGCTATTTCTTACCCCATCTCCAATCGTTTCGCTGTCATTTCGTGCCCACGTTGCGTTATAATATTATTTTATCGTGAGTTAGCGCGGGTGCAAGGTGGGCCAATGAAATATAATTGCCAAACACGACGTTTACATATTATATCAATTAGTACAGATCGTGTAATATTTGATAGATTATTGTAATATCACAATATTACAATATCTGATGACAACCACTGCCGTGTGTTTCATTTGCCTACAACTGTATAATAAGTATTTTTGTGATATTCTATTTGTCTTCATTTACTTACACCGAATATTTTAAGTACCTTTAAGAGACTTAATTTTTTGAAAACGATTAAAAAAAAGCCATATCTCGATGACTTCTTTATTTTCCCCATCCACTCTTATATGGGTTTAATTTCGTGCTATCGATATCATATCAGTTTATACCCTTATATTTTATACATTTATAACACATAACCACTTCAATGCCAGAAACAACCCCCCTAAATATGAATCATGTGGAGCAGACAATACAGTCAAACATACATTGACAGAATGTCTTTAGTCCAAAGACTCACAAAACAACCACTACATACCTCATATTCTAGGAGAAACCCTACAACCTGACATTTAATCAAATACAAATATCATTAACTTTTTAAAAGTAATAAAATTATATAACCTAATATAAGCCTTAATTTATTACTAGGTAGTCTAATTCAAATGTAAATAAATCGTTAACTTTAAACTAATGACTTCTGATTAGCTGATATATAAATGTTAAATAAAAAAAAATATTATTACATAATTATATGTTTTTGGATAATTCGCTATTCCAAAGTAATCGATAAAGGACTATGCATCTCCCCATTTTTATTTTTTATTTTAATGTATCAATTTTTTTAAACAAAAAAAAATTAATGAAACTATACGTAAGTTGGACATAAGCTATTTGAATACGTATAATATATTATAATATGCATGTGCGGATTACAAGACTGTAGACGTCCAACAAATTATTTTTAAGCCTATTATGTCCTTCTTAATTTTAATTTTATTTAATTTATACCAATGGTATAGCATGTCGCCGTTTATGTTAAAATAATACTAAGCATTAATTTCTGTAAAGAATAATTAATTAGCTTGATGAAATTCAATAATTAAAACAAGAAATATACTATTGTAGGTAGTTCTAAACTAATTATATAAATACAAATTTAGTATTTTAACAATAAATATTATAATATAGGTTCACTGTATTATAATAAGTAGATTTATAATAGAATGCCGAAAAAGTATCTAAGTACATACCTGGTTTGTTGGAAAAGCGTCTCGAATCGCTTTTCTAAGACAATTGTCGAGTAATAATTGTGATATTAAATTGTAAAACAATAATAAATTATCGCGTATGAAAAACAGATTCTAAAGTCGTGGAAAATCGCGCTTGTTGACATTCCTTTTCAAAATGTTCTTCATAACTTTTAAAAAGTTGGCACATAATATTCTTATTGTGAAATTCTCCGTCAAACCAATTTATATATTATACTGCCTCAATATTTTATATATGTAATTATAGTGATGAATAACAAAATTACTACATAAGAATAGATCATATACACACAAAAAAGTATCAACAGTAGCTTTTAGATAATATTGAGTAGTAACAGTACTCGTTTTACTTGTTTTAGCATACATTTGTGGTAGATGTTTTTGATTTTAACGCAATGGATGATCACATTCAAATCGAAAAAACTAAACCAGAGTAGGATTTAGCAAACGCAAAATGTCACTGTAATATGTTTTGGTAGAGATCAACGTGTTCCGCTGTTTTTCACAATTTTTTCAACATTTTCTGGGGAATTGAAAAATTGACATTAAAATCTATGTTTGGTTTCAAATCTAAATGCATATATATATATATATATATTTATATATTGTACCGAATAAAGTATCTGGATCGTTATTTATGACCTCAAAGAGTGTTTTATAAAAAAAAGAAAGAAAAAACTCAACATTGTAAAATCGATAACACCACAGCACAACTCGGAGTCTACAAATTGTAGAGTTGTACGGTAAGACTAGTTGAAATTTACACTTCGAGTACATCATGCATTTTCGCTTTTCAAACACATAGTATGCGAATAACAAGGCCCGGTTAAAAGTGTGCTCTGCACAAATCGTCACGAAGTGATCGACCTTTTTATTTAAATAGAAATGTGTACATTTATAACGTTATCCATTATGTAAGTATAAGCACAAAACGCGCCAGGGTTGAAGTGCTCACTGAGTGCAATAGCGTCAATAGCGATCTGCTCATTCATGTAGGTTTGAAATAACATACGTATAGACTCCGTCTGTAATGCACAAAATCACATTAATTTTTTCACTTTTTTTTTCTCGGAATACGTTTGTTTGGATACACCAATTATTCGCCTACCTTTTACGACTTACAATAATAAAATTAATTGTCAAGAAATACTGAAAACCTGTCGTCGTACACAACATTGATAGCTATTTCTTAGTTTATTGTTCGTAATGGGCTAACAAATAATAAAACACATAGATATACGTAGGTAATAAAAACAATAGCAATATAATACTCGTAGAATTCGTACACGCCCTACAAAATCAGTTCGGCCCTCCACTGCGTTAAGGATTCGCGTTAAAAATCGGTTTCTGTATCCACGACTACGACGACGACGTGATATCGCAATGTGGTGAAATATAGAGTTAATTAGGATTAGCAATGTCGCGTGTAATGAAAATAGCTACGCGACCTCGTATATCATTCTGCCGTACAAAATCGATACCATTTTAAGTATGTGTGTGCATGCGTGTGTGTGTATTAGCGTGTTACGATATATAAATATATATGTGTTTATTTGAGAACGGTATAAATGTACACAAACGTAACGACTACAAAAAATATAATACATGACCTTTAAGGGAACGAGTGTAAGATTATGTCAGTTTTGAATCCTTGTTACTTATAAGAGGATCACCCTTTTCCGGGAGGTCAACAGTGGCTTTATCTTATTACTGATATATTTTGTATATTTTACCGCGACATATTATTCTTATGTACGAAAAAAAATAATATTAATACAATGCGATTTTGTTAACAGAAATATTGGAATTTAACACGCCCGTTGAACAGATCACTAACGAGTACACCGACTATTTTATCACGTGCAATGTGAAAGGCAACTCTAATCCCACTTTTTTGTGGACGTACAACGGTCAAACATTAAAAGAAAAGACATCGAGTAAGTAATACTAATCGTGTAGTATAGGTAGTGTTTGTGCCACCATATTTACCGAATTGTCGAGGTGCCCGTAATAGGTAACTAATCTAATGATATAATGTTATCTCACAGGTGGAAAATATTCAGTGGAAGAAGGCGGACTAATGGTGCGAAATGTGACACATCTAGATTCGGGTAAATACACGTGCAGAGCTTTCGAGACCACTAACAAGTCTAGCGTTTCCGGAATTACAGTTATTGAATTGAAAGTTAGACGTGAGTATGCATTTTATTCATTATCAAATAATGTTAAGAGTATCTAACTAAAAATCTACAATAAGTGCATAAAAAAAAAAAAAAAAAAAAATCTAATCCATTAATCGTGCAAAAAAACCAGTAGGTACTATACTTTATTGATATTTCATAGACCTATAATTATATAATATATGGGCGTTAAAGCTTTCATTTAAAAAAGTTTCAGACTTTATCATTTATTTTTATGTATGATAATATTAAACTGGCGATTATATATTATTTTAGAAAACAATTTTCGATGAATCTGACCTACATTTATTAACTTGTTCGTGACATTTCTTAATAAAAAAAAAATAAATAAACCATTCACTATTAAAGTAATATTTTAGTAAAAGTACAACATTTGTTTTATTACGAAGATAGTCGTTTAAATCACAATGAAAAAAAACATGCGTTTGCTTTTTAAAATATTTATTCAAGTTCGAAATGTACATCTTAATAGATTATTCTTGTAATTGTTTTATAAATCTTAAAAAATATCTAAACATAAAAAAAATGTAAACGATGGCATTTTAATTCATAGCCATAAAATAAACGTATTTACTTATTTTATTTTATAATTAAACTATAGGTAATATTAATATACGAAAATATAATTATAAATTTATTAGAATATAAATTATAATTTTTCTCTGTAAAAAATTAATTTAAAAACAATTATTAAAAAAATACATTTTACGTCTTGTGAGTTTAAGCTAAGGTTATTTCTGATTACATCCCATGATCCGCGCCATATTACGGCACGTCTTACGTTGTTTGTATAAGTATATTAACAACATGTTAAACTTTAATTTCCGTCTCCTCCTGACACCCCTACAAAGGTAATCATTTCTAAAACAATCCTGGAAAAACTTTATGTATATAAAATGGAGAAAGTTGAATATTTTAATCATTAAAAATGTAAAATATCTTTATATTCATACTTTTATAATGATAAGTTCACATTTTGAATTCCATAATTACACAATAAAAATGTAAATCATACATATTTTATTTAATTAATTTAATTTAAAATAAAAAAAAAAAAAATATTCCAATGAACATATTTCTTTTTTATACAATTTTTATCAACAATTTTTTTTTTTTTTTAACTGAACCTCTACTTCCTAAAATTTAAGATCTAAAATGGATTATTGTTAATTCTTAATAATGGGTGAATGCGTTTGACCTTTTCTAGATTACTTATTCACCAATATTTTTTCAAATGAAAATTCCATGGTCGATGATAACATTAGTTATAATAATTAATAGCAAACACTGGTGCATTACAAAATAATAATAAAAAATACCATCTGCTATTAGAGTTATGGTGGCATTATAATTTCACCACTATATTCTATTTTTTTTTTTTTTTTTTTTTTTTTTTTTTTTTTTTTATTCTAACAATAGCCCGTCAATTAGTCGCACCGTGAAAAAATAAACAAAATGGAAATACAACCTCTGTTGTCTACTATAGTAGACTACATCATAATAATATCATAAATATATATATATGATGTATTATACCACCTACATACATATAACCCTTGGATACTCCATAGTATTAATAGAACTTTATATTCCCCGTAGAGCGAAAAAAAAATAACAGAATAATTATTTTTAGAAACTTTTCGAAACGTCAATAGAATTGAAATATATTAAATTGGTAATTTTATCTTAAAATGTTTGATAATCTTCATGATAAGTTTTTCAGAATTTAAATTTTCTTGTTGTATTTAAATAATAAAAGGCAGGGGTTTTGATTATAAAAGTCAAACATATTTTAATAACAAATGTGTGTTTGTTTATTTATGGGTAACTGTAGTGGAGAAAAGAGACCCGTCGATACACGATTAGTTTTTATCGCCAACAGGCGGGTTCATATTATACAAAACTGACAATAAAAATATGGCCTCTACTCTAAAATCTCATAAGTTTATTATATGGGCTTAAGTTAAATGGGGTGTTCTCCGAGTAAATTTATTTGTGAGAAATATGTGTATACGATATTTGTTTTCATGTTTATCTACATTGTTAGAAACGATATATCATTGAAATAATAGTATAGATTGTGTCCATAACAAACCATTTAAGTTTATTACTGTTCTTAAATACAAAGCTTTAAAACGATCGTGCCTATCGACTAAAGTTTATTATCTGTAATAATTATATATATATATAAATGGATAGAGAGAGAGAGAGAGAATACACACAACTACCCTCAATCAAAAATATAATGACGTGTGTACGCATGATATCGACTACTTGATGATTCGCTAATGTAATCGTCAACAACTCGAGTCAAGAATCATAACAATAAAATAACAGTACCGACAATATTACTGCTCTCTTATCGTGTCTGCATTCGTTTGATATAATGACTGGATCATATATATATATTTTTTTTTTACACAGACAAACCGGTGTTTTTGAACGATATGGAAAGCGATCCCGTTGACCTGTACGTATTCCATTCGGACTCAGTTAATTTAACATGTCAGAATTCTGCAGAACCGCCGGCAAACATGTCGTGGAGTTTCAACGGAAAACCCTTCACAAACCCGGCCGACCACTACATCGTACGTATTATATTACATAGCTTATAATAATATATAGTTTAGTACTACACTTTCTGTAAGGTGTATGCAACGACTAAACATAATATTTGTTGTCTTCCGAGTGTACGCACGAAAACGTGTTTTTTCCTGGTGCTGTCCCTCAGTAAAAGATATCTGACCGAAGTAAAATAATATTAGATGCACGCCCGCGCCAGATGTAATGATTTCGAAGGCCCCGTTTCGTAAATTGTTTTCGGTTCGATTCTAACGATTCGACTTTAGTCTAAATTCTTGTCACTTTAACTGGTCGATTTGACTACAAACTATTAGACGTTCACGATAATTTTGACATAAAACAACACTTATTATTACAAACACAGTTAAATAGTATATTTTTTTATACATGGTTATTCACCAATTACGCTTACTCCCCCTTTTATTTTAACAGTTAATTTATTCCAAATCTGATTTATAATATTTTAAATACACTCACCAATGTTGCCATGTCACTTCAATACAAACCTATTTTCATAAAATTATTATTTTTAGTACACAAAGTTAAATAATTCAAAAACTGCTCGTTAAAATTTTGTTTATGTTGAAATAATAAAAAAAAAAAAAGATATCAAGGAACTAAATAATTTAAAATTAAAAAAAAAACGTATTTGGAAAACAACATTTTTTACTAAAAATTTCAAGAATTTTAGTATTTTTAAAAATTCCAAAATTCAAATTTTAAGAATACTTGGAAAATCTCCCTATCCATTAATACTTTACTGTGTAAAGTATTTTATTTTTTTCTTATTAAATAGTATTATGGGTGTGAAAACGTTTAAGGCAGCATTTTAATTTATAAAATATTACTTTGATAGTATTTCTAGATAAATAGTCTGTTTATTTACGAATTAGTCAAAGAGTAGGAAATTTGAGGAAATTTGTGTAAAGTGCTTTGTTTTGTATACATCCAATGACAGGATAAATCATTTAAGTTATCAGTAATATTTTAAAATGGAAACCATAAATTTCATCTTATTTTGTTGCACATTCCTTTCGACGTTTCTTAAAATATGCAGCAATCTAAACAATAATATTTGCTCAACATTTATTTTTATCACTTCTGAAAAATTGAGCACAACTCTGCTACTTCCAGAACGTCTTAGAAACCAGCCTATATAGTTATAGAATCTTAAAATGAAGATGGGACATGCCAAAAAAGGGTGCCAAAAAGTAAACTATCTGTACGTGTATTTTACATTTAACTGCCTCAAATAGGTAATTTCTGCAGTGTTGTATTACATAATATTTTACTATAATATTATAGTTTCAATACGCGAGCTATTGCGTGTCGTCAATATTAATAATATTATACTCTGCGCGCACAAGTATTCGTGTTATAAACTTTTTTAATGGTTCATATTTTATCATATAATTTAGTGAACCCTATGAGAAACGTATACCATATAATTGTACGTATTGCGTGTTTATATACGCCATTTTAGGTGACGTTCAACAGACCGGAAAAGTTGGGATCGTACTCGTGCACGGCCGCGAATAGTCTGGGCAAAATTACCAGACGGTTCAACCTGATCGAAGGATTCAAGCCAAAAACGCCCAGCGGTCTGTCAGTGACGAGTGTCGGCGACAACTACATCGAACTGCAAGTGTTGCCCAACGACAAAGGCGACGAGTTGATTGGCTACAGAGTCGAGTACGTGACGAAAGTCGTGGAACCTAGCGGAAACACTTTCGAAAGTTTTGACATGATGAACTTCAATACTACCGAAGGTACGTGTAACCGACGCCCCTTGTCCGTCCCCCGCCACAATTACAGCCTATATAACAGTGCCCCATGCCTAAAAAAAGTTGTGTAATTATTTATTACTATCATACACCGCTGAAAATAATAACAATACTGTTTATACTCACAAACTAGCTACAACAGAATTAACCGTCTTTTATTTTATACACGCAAAACCTACCAGCTCCCCGGCAGTTTTGTATTATAATAATATTGTACTTCGTCTCACAATATGAAACGCCGGTACGTGCGGTGCATGTTTCAGGTCCTTTCTTACTCGTCAACCTCAAGCCGAATACCCAATACACGACGAAAATCCTGGCAAGGAACCGGGCCGGTTTCAGCGAATACACCGAACCGATCATGGTCAGGACGTTGCCGGAGATCGTCAACAGCGGAGTACCGGCCCTCTTCGACGGATTCCTCCAGCAGCTCCTGACCGCCGTCATCACCGTCTCGTTTGCGGCAAGACTATAAACGCCCGCCGATCCTGCAAACATCCGCACGTCATAATAGATCTATAATATAATAATATACACATTCAACCTTCATAGATCGGAACGTAGTTTCTGTGTACAGGACTAAAGCCATCGCGACAAACATCTATTCGTCTCTCTATATATACGTACACACACACACACACATACACACAAACTTACACATTTATAATATATAAGTTATACCTATACAACCGGCGCTCGGTTGTGTGATTATCCACTCCGTTATAGTTTTACCGGGGCACGAGATTCCCCGGCCGCTTGTTTTATTTTCATCGTAAATATCATAAAATTTACGTGAATTGCTTATTTTGGTGACGTTTGCGATAAAACAATAAACTATAATATCGTTTACTCTATCGCATAAAATATTTGTATTGTTTACCGAATCCGCGAGAACGTATGATAATAACAATAACACGCTATAATATTATGTGACTATGTCGCTCCAATAATACATTAACACACTATTCTAGGTATAATATTATACACATACACATAATAATATATGCACATAGACACAGACACAGACTCGCGAGATTTGGCTTTTGTCGCAGTCTATTTTTTCGGCGACGGCTGTGTGTAATATCCATGTGTTCAGTGCAGAGTGTGGGTGGGTAAAATAATATGTCTGCCGCCGCCGCAGTGCGCAAAATAGTGTTTATACATACGCGACCGTCATGCCGAAATGAAAATAATAATAATAATATTATTGCGTCAAAATATTTATTTTGTTTTGCAGACAACTGTCTCAGCTTTTGCCGTCGCCGTTGATATATATATACGTCGCGACCTATAGTGCGCCGCGCGGACTATTCGAAGAATATAAGTATAATAAGATAAAATAAAATAAATTGAAAATCATTTCGAACTCGTTCTTAAGGTCTTTTTTTTTCTTTGCCGTAATATTACACAATATATTTTAATATTATGTAATTGTAAATATTTAAATACTTCAATACTATACCTACCTATTGTATATTTTACGTGTAACTACTTTATAGTGACGATAATCCCTATATAGATATATTATTATGTAGGTATATGGTTAAGATTATAATAATATACTATGATGCATGCGCGCGCATATTGTTTGATTATGATACGCATTATGATAAAATTGTTTAAACGGATAAATAAACAGCTCCGATCCGTTGTACGCTCCAGAATGAAAAATATGATATTGTCGACGTCGCTTAGTATATTTGCGCATTGTGTATTATGTGAACGATGTAAAACTATCGAATGCATAACATTGATTATTATTGATAAATTATTATTTTTATTGTACTATATATACGTATGTTAATTACCATTACTTTATCGATTATTATTATAATTATTATTATTATTATTATTATTATTATTATTATTATTGTAATTATGACTATATTATATTGCCTATTTATTATTGTGTACGCGTGACGTGAGAAAATGCGCTCTTTTGAAACGAAAAAAGACGATTACTATACATACTTACCGGTAACAATAATACACATATTATTATATTATTATATGCATTATACATTATACGTGTAATAAAAAAAAAAATAAAAAAATAAAGAGAAAACCGCTTGACGTGAAAATAATATATTGGCTTGTGCAATTTTCTATATGCGCGTATGACACGCCGCGCCAGAGCATGATTTATTCGGTTTCTATTTTTTATTTTTTTTTTATTTTTCCTTCCCTCCGTTTTTATCATTTTAATAATAAAGTGAACACTTTGTGACATACCGCGCGGCCAGGACCGCCGCCGTCACTGCCGCCGTCTTTACAATAAAACGGTTTTTACGACCAGAATCTGACGTCGAGAACAACATAATATACTTTGAATATTTATTAGGTACGTCTTTCCATCCCTCTTCCTAACCGCCGACGGTTTTCGCGTGCGTTCATGGATATATTATTACATCCACGCCGTCGTCACTACGGTGTGCTTGTGCCTCGACAGTCGCCCCGCACTAGATTTTCGTCTGACCGAGCCCCGTGAGCAACCGAAAAAGTACAACAATGTGTGGTGGGGAGGGGGCGAGAGCAAGGGATTTTTACGTATCTTTGTTGTGCACTATATAATATATATATGCTTGGTACTTGATCGCGAGCGCGGGGCTAAAGACCTTTACATATTATATTATGACTGCGACGTTTTAGATCCCGAGCGAATCTTGTGTTTTTTTTCTCCATTTCATTTTATCTCGACGTCTTCTCCGCACTATAATATAATTATGTAAACGTTGTTAGTCCTTAAAACGCCAAATTCCTTACGGTTAATAAACATCGGTTCACATAAAATATATAATTTATCTATACAACATAGCACTTTATAGAACACTATAATATAATAACATTTATAGTGCACCCGGATAATCTGTTCTGAAAGATACATATAAACATTTTTTTTTCATTTCTATGACGTATGCCTTTACAACGAGATGCTTTGTATCGTATTTTTTGATCGTGTTCTACCGCGATCTTTGTCTAGAAACTATGTGCCCATTTTACTTCGAAACATATGCCAATAGAAATGACTAAGTCAATCTTCGAGTGTCTTCTCGTCAACTATAAGTTGTTACCTTACATTTTGTATAATACGTATTACTCTGAAGTTGAAACATATATTTTCTTATTTTGAAGAGTTTTTATTTTTGGTTATACTATCCATAAGAACATTGGTGTCTACGAAAAACAAAAAAATTTCATCCCCCTTCGACCGTACAAAAAAAAATCGCCGAAATATCGATAAATTCGCGTCTTCGTTAATACTGAATTGACGCAATTGTATATGTACTTCTAACGTGTAGAGGTGGATTTTGAAATCGTTTCACAATAATCGCTTCGGAACGTTACAGAACGTTTAACCAGCGGTAACGTACAAATAACTCTATAGTTACCGTACCTAGGTACATCCATAATTACCGTCAATTAAATAATATTATCATTATTTATAATGGCCGTTTTAAAATCGTGTCGAAACGTAATCGATGATCGAACATTGATAATGTGCGTATCCAAAAGTTCAAAAATAAATAAATAAATAATAACAAATTGGCGACGTCCTATTTCCCTTCTCCCCTACTGCGGAAGAAATTATTACATGGAAATCATTTTTCAAAAAATGTTACAAATTTTTTGTTCACTTTTTGTTTATTAGACTTTATCGTTCTTGTAAAACTATTATTATTATTATTTTCATTTTTTAGACGTCTAAAAATATATTTATTAGATTTTATTGATTTTAATATAATATATTCTTACTTATGATAAATTTTATTTTATATACGTGTCTCTATATTTTATGAAAATAAAAAGTAGCGATAGTGTAATTAATGCACTTATATATATATATATGTTTACGATAACATTCAATATTATATAAAAGTATATATATATATAATATCTATATACACGTTAAATTAGTGTTACGTTGCGCCAATTCTTAAAAAAAAAAAAATGTGAATTTACTATACGTATAATATGCATGATATTAAAAGTAAAACTTCAAACGATACTATTAGTTTTTCCTCTTGAAAATTGATTTTATAATAATTGATATTTTCATAACCAAAACAAAATATGTTTATATATAGTAAAAAAAAAAAAAAAATCATTAATAAATGTTTAATTGAAAATTCATGTTAATATTTTTTTTAAATTTTTTTTTGATATACCAAACCTTGTAAGACACTCACTACTTTTCCAATGGACATTATAAGCTACTCGTAATGATCTTACTGTGTACAGACTGTACATGCCATAATTTATACTGTTACGTAATGGTATTTGTACATCCTTTTCGCCGTTCAATCTGTCTGCTTTACAAAGAACCTGACAAAATTCGCTTCTTCTGTCTAGCAAAGCGGTGACACCAGGAATCGCGGAATGACAAATGCTTGAAATACTTATGTACTTACTAAAAGAATAAAAAAATAAAACGATACAGAGAGTGACTTGCACATGATAAATTATAGTAAAGTTATATTTATAAGTGTATTAACGAATCGTATACATCATAATTTAAGTGTTGGAGAAGATTTCTGCGGCCAGATTAACGGCGAATGTCAAACGAATCGGGTGAAAAATCACAAGCCGAAAACGTCCAAGATTCTTAATGCACCAGACTCGTATTGCATTACACATGATAACATGTTATCAGCTGCAGTAATATGTTTATTCGTCCGGGGCTCACTATTGGCCCATTGAAAATTAATGACTCAAATGCAGTATTTTCGATAAGTTTACTTTTGTGCCCTGGCTACGACTTCCGAAACAGTCGAGGACACACTCGCAATAATAACAATGTATATATATATATATAACGCTTCGCTTTTATACACGTTCCGTACACCGCAGTGAAATGATATCCACGGGTTTTTGTTGTTGTTGTTGTTGTTGTTGTTGTTGCTGCTGTTGTTGTTGTTATTGTTTGTTTGGTGTTCTCGGAAGGTACGCCGAATCAATTTGTAATTTACCAAAGTTTTCTAAGTAAAGCAATTAGTGGTCGAAGAGTCACGCGCGTACTTCAGTTATTATTTTTACCTGCGATCAACCTATTTATTTATAAAATATATATGTTGCGAAAAAACGAGGACTCGAACAGTGATCGTTATACGGACGGAGTCGGTAATGATAATCCGATGAGTCCAAATAATGTGAAACCGAGTGAGATAAAAGGCTGTAACTACTTAGTATTTCAATTACCATTATTGAACGAGGCGGTGTAAAAACACGCGTAACACCCGCCGATTGCCAATCGGCCGGATGTCGATGCTATTTACACACAACAGATCGTTCTAATACGCCGCAGATGACGAATTTCTCATAAAATGTGCTGTGTACGCAGTACATTGCACACGTCTTGCTGTACACACAATCAAACTTCTCTTGATTTTTGATCGACTTACATCGCATTTTTATTGGTCGATGAAATATCGTTTACACTGTTATTCCTCCGTGAATTTTATGGGTATGTTGTTATATAAGCAGAGTAAAATGACGGACGTTAAAAAAAAAAAAAAAAAAAAAATCCTATACCGAATACAAATAAACGGTACGTAATTCTATTTATTTGATCTATATACGATTGCACGTAAAATTAAACGTACAATTGTCAGTATACAAATATTTAAAAATTGCTTACGCCGATCATCGGATATATTATTTATTATTTTTTTTTTCTTAATAACTATAGACGAATACAAATAAAAAATATTCTTGGTCCAATATTTCCAGTGTGTACAATTATTACACGACGCGCAGAGTAAAGTGAATGATGATAACCATATTTTAATATACTGTTCACATTTTTTCAACCCATGATTTTTCTCTCGCTTTGTATTTTATCATGGTAAATAATATCTATGTATACTTCTATAATTTTGAGTGTATGGTTCAGTAATTGAGTTGGTTAGAAACGCTTTGTCGAATAAAACGTGTAAATTTGGTTACAAGGTAATTATATTTCACACGTGTTGTTGTTATTATTATTCTATGCGTTTATTTTATCATACTCAAAGTCACGTTTCTCGTTTGAAGCTTTTGTCGTGCAAATGCGTTAGAATTATATGCTATATAATATTGCATAAAAAGTCAAATCCCCCCCCCCCCTATAGACTAGGTATACTTTTTTGTGAAAAACTCGCGTGGAGAAGTGGAAACAATATTTTTTACACAAACACTAAGTTATAAAAGCGGGTGCTTTTGCTGAATATTGAAAATAAAACATCATGTTTATTATTTATTTATGTTTAATATGCATAAATTATTTACGTATACAATTTTTTATTCCGAGAATATCCCATTCGATTTAAAACAAATCACAGAAATAACGTAATTACAAGTATAATGATATTATAAAATGACTGTCTTGTTTTAAAAGCAATAATTTAAGTTATGTTTTATCAAGATTATATTTAACGTAAATAATAATATGAATTACCATTAAATATAGTAATTTAAAAATAATATTCTTTAAACTAATTACACTAATAAGCTTTAAATAAAATACCGCCCCTTAATTTGGTAGAATCCCAAATCGATCTTTTAGTTTTTTTTTTTGTTTTTTTTTTCTCGAATTAAATTGAGGTTTATTTTATATTTTTTTTTAAGCTATAACTGATTTGCTAATATTATTTAAAACCTCATTAGATTTTTATTACTCATTACGCACGCAACGTTTAAATGAACCCTACAGGTTTGATTACATCTTACGTTTGTTTTCATCCACATAATTCGAAACAACGGCATATTGTTACCATTATAAATACTAATATTATGTATTTTATCAAAGTTTATGGTTAGACATAGACTTCCAATTATAATAATTGGCGTCAATATACACTATTTTTGAAAAAAAAATTTACTCGTTAAATCTTTATTTAAGAACTTAAAAATGTATATAATAGCTTTTGTGTGACATTTTATATAGGTACCAACTTATGCTACCTATATAATAACCTTTTATAATGAATTTAATTAAACAGCCATATTACCAGATTTCATATCAATTTATGTATATAATTATTGATACACAATCGCTAACGCCTAAATTTAATTTCCTAAACACTGAAAAAAATATCTGGAAAAATACCCGATAATGTGTTTTTATTTTATAACAATACCTTTAATAACTTTAAAAATGATACCAACATTTTTTTTTTTTTTTTTTTTTAATTTTATTACATAAAATCTATTTAATACATAATTTAGTATAAATTTAATTATTCTAAAATTAAAATAATATCACAGCTTTTAGGTTTATATTATTATTTTAAACATAAATACATATAAAACTAATATAATATTAAACTTAAAAAACCCCATTAAAAATCTAACAAAATTCCTTAAAATAAAATTCTGATTTATCTAATACTACACTAAAACTCAAAAAAGTTTAAATGCACACTTAAATAGTTAAATTTAATATAATTATTTAAAAATCTAAGCAAAAATTTACTTTTGAATTATATTATGTTACATAAATTTAATTATAAATTTGAAGTCTATAAATTTATCACAGTAGTCGATTATTGTTTATTAATTCAATAATTATTATTATATCACATCACATACGCTTTGATCTTTAAATTCTCTATTAGTCATCTGAGAACGTACAACCAGATGAACGATTTAACACTAGTGTTAAGCAGCAACTAGTAATGTGTCCAATCCATAACAATCTGCATAAGAAAATGACTACCTACTTGATAGCCCACGTACAAAACAGCTGTACATTTATTTTAAATATGATTAAGAAAAATGTCTCATGTACTCAAAGTATTTAAAATTACTTTATGCATTTATAATTTAAGTATACATTTTGAACTGGACCAAAGTATACTTATAATTTCACGAAACAATATTATATTATTATATATAACAATAAACATTTACAAACCAGACCTTAAAGCTATACAAAAAAACCGGTAAATGTGATCATGATTAATAAGATTTATAAGAATTTATTAATCCTAAAAACAGCTCATTTGATTTAACACATTTATTTAATAAAAAATGGTTGCATGGTTGTAGTTCGAAATTTGATATAGAAAACGAATCTGATTCCTTACGGTTTTTTTCTTCTTTTAGTCTGAAGAGACCTATAATAAAAAAAAAAGTCATACAAATGATATTTTTTTATATGATTTAGTCAATTTAGACTGTAATTTATTTATTACATAAGGTTTTCAATATTATTTTTATGTGATACAATAGTTAAATTTTGAAGGTTTTTTTCATTTTAATACAATTAATTCTGCATTCACATTTCATTATATTATACTTTACTATATAGACATGTAGAATGATTATTTTAATTTATTAATACTTTTAAGTATAATCATTTGGTAATTTTGTAACAAAATACAAACGATTTTCTTTACAGAATAACTGACTGTAACAACAATAAGTGAATGTTGACTATACATTTAAAATATTATAAAAAATGATTTTTTTCTTCTGTGCGACAATAAGTTAATTTGAAAGTATATTACATTTATTTGTATCTGACAGGATATACATAGTAATCAACAATAGTACTATGTTTAAATCAAAAAATCTCGCTGTGCAAATAAAAGTAAATTTGAACGATTGGCCAGTAATATGAATAGTCTAAAAATACTACTATAACTTATCAACTAAGAAATGCCAATTGTATAGTTGTCATTCCCGGTGAAGATATTCAGCAGAGTATGTTATATACTTAGCAAAAGAAGACAATTTTTTGAAAAATAAAATACTTAAGTAAGTATTTATGATTTATATTATTATAGTAGTTTATAATTTATATTCCATAAAACATAATTTATAATGCGACTTAATTTCAATTGAAAAATAATTTGATCATGTTATTTTTTTTTCGATGATCGTCCTCTGATTCGCATTAGTACAGCATTGGTCACAGAAAAATATCAGTTGTATTTATATTATAAACATCGTAATTGTTATGTACGAGGTATGTATAAAAACAATATAGTACAATATATTATATTTTATTATTATTTATTCTAAGTATAATACAATATTTATTCATACAGGAGCCTAACATAACATCATAAAGGACGCCAACAATATTTTTTTGGAAATAATTCGTTTGGTGCCAGAAAAAAAAAAATAAAAATATTTGTACAAAAATCAAATTTTAAGATACACGGATCTCTGTTCGATTAGTATAGACAGTAGTCACGTGCAAATTACGACCTTCATAATAATATGTTTTTTTTTCTCGACCGATTTGGCACTAGAATCCAAGTTTTAACGAAGGCATGCCGTAATAATATACGTCGGACGGGGTTCATTTTTGGCCGAAAAGACCAATTAAAAACCAAAGGGTAAAATAATTTAACGATTATAATAATAATAATAAAAATAAAAAATCACACACATAATATACCAAGGCTGGATCGTAAAATGCACGTACTGAACACATATACATAACTATTAAATACTTATTGTACTGTCTGAAAATGAAAGGTCGTTCGATGACTAAAGGTTATGTGGTATAGAATACTGCCATATGCCAAGTATACTATAGTCCTTGACATTAGTAATATGATATGTGTATGAGCTTGTGTAGGAAAAAACTTTGCTTTCGACAGAATGACAGGTCTTGTTTTTAGAATCATATTTAAACCAATATATGAGAGTAATTAATTTTCACAATTTTCGTATAAAAGTCATCCGTGTAATTAAACGTAAAAATAGACTATCGTGTACGTACTATGTGTATGTATGTGTGCGCGCTAATGTGGTTTGACGTGCTTGTTCACAGCAAGCCCACCGCCTGTAACACGAGAAAATAATTTTAAACAGATACCTACGTAAAAAGTGAAAAATTCATAATCGAATTGTGACGTTGCACGTCCGCAAGTCTGATCTGACGTTGGATCAGTTTGAATTAAAAATGATGATTTAAAAAAATAAAAAACTAAAAACAATGGCTAGATTTATTGTATTACTCTGTGGCATGAGTATAAAATAATATCATGTTAAAATAACGAACAATTGAACGTGTGTTACTAATTCTCAATTATAATTATAGGATTTTCTATTTTTGCAATGCAAAGTAAATTACGAAATTAAAATTTATGAAACGATTATCAAATTTGTCGATAGAGCTCATTGTAACTGAGTTTTTATCACCATCCCTATACATACGTTCTACAACCATCATAATATATTAATATAGCTGTGTGGTACATAATACAGCTCCCATAGAAATAGTTTAAACGATATTAATTTTAAATTATAAACTTTAATAGTTGTTTGATATTGCATTTTAATTATTAATACTATGCAGTGAGAATATTATAAATTTACAAGCGATTTATTTATTTATTTATTCAAAATTAAAAATATTTTTACGGCAATATTAAATTCAATTGAAATAAAATGTAAATAATTTGCGTTCAAGTAAGTTCTCAATGATTGAGCAATGTCGTTGCACCGTCATAGATGTTATTTAAATCGGATATTTAGGCCACTGCCATGTAGATTTCATCATGGACAATCAAATAAAATATTACGATACGATGTATAACAAAATATTTACTTTTATTTGTATAAATTATATTTTATTTCGTACGTTGATCAGTGATTAATAATATTAGTAATTGATAATAAAAAAATCTCAATCCGAATGAAAAAAAAATATTTGAAAAATATGAACTTTTAGCAAACTATCAAAGTAAACGACATTATAAAAGATTAAAATGTAATCGATCAATCATACAACAAAATAAAAAAAGATCCTTTAACATACTAAAAAACATTTTCATAATGATAAAATAGATATTGTAACAATATGTTTATTTTTTTTTAATTTGTAGCATTAATACAAGTAGCGTCTACTTATGGTATTATTCCATTCAAATGCGCTTATGTATTTTTGCGAACAATATTATTTTTTTCCATTTTTTTTTTTTTTTTGAAAGTAATTATTTCACTATCTATGCAAAGTAGTTTTTTCGTCTAAACGTAATAACACATAAAAGATATTTTTTCAGTTTCACATGCTTTGAACTTACAATAAATAAAAAAGTTTAAACTTATATTCTATACTAAAAACGTATGTTCATTATATATATATATGTATATAAAATGAACCATGGTGAAAATATGGAAATACTATTAAGTTCAATCGGTATACGCTGCTCTGTTTGAGTTCAAATATGTTTAAGAAACAACATAACTTATATTAGTAATTAAAGTTTCATATCGATAAATTTTTAAAAGCTGTTATAATTACATTTATTAAACGTTGTAAACAATATAAATGTTTAACAAAATTTTTGTATTTTAAAATCATAGATGTTAAATATTTTAATCCTCAAATAATTATGAAATTATTTACATTTTATTACATTTGTAACACGAAAGTGGAGTCCTAAACATTGCATCATTTCCTGTGGTAAGAAAAAAAATTATTAAATAACGAAAGACTTATTAAATTCGTTATATTTTCTTAGGTTCTTTCAACTAAAAACTTAGTTCTACTTATATTTATTTGACTCTATTGCAGGGCGGTCTATAAATATTTCACTAGCAAATTCTCCATTCTAAAGAAATTGATGGAAATAAATATGTCGCAACTAATAAATAATCAGAATACTGTATGGTAAATGTGTGAACAAGGACGTATTAGTATCCAATATTATTATAATATACAGTTATAATCAATTGGACGTTCGTTTTCAAGAGGTGCAATTTGTCATTATTAAAACTGTTTTTACACACCATTATGACGCAATTAAAATAAAAGAGTTTAGAACGATTAATGTATGCCAACTAATGAAGTAGATGTAACTAATTCGTTATGCCAATTTAAAAAAAATATTACACTTTTCGACGTGAAGCGTAATAGATCATACTATCGTTTTAACGAAACAAGTAATAACTCAAAAATCGACCCTCATACATAATTTTATATAAGACCATTATAACGTTATAACGATCGGCAAAAAAGAAATATCGAAATAAGAGCAACGGAAAATAAAATGAGTCTAGCAGAGAATAGAGGTTTTACATATTATTTCAACCAAGTAATAATATCATTACAGTTTATCAATTATACGTATATTATGAATAATAATTGCAATGTAGGTGATTAAACGATGGAATAAGGAGGATACATCCAATGGTCTTTTTCGATCTTTCAAAAAAAAAATACACAAAAAACATGATTAATTTATTGTATGATATATATAATAAAATAAAATAAAAAATATGATAACCCGGAAAAACTATACAAATTTACACCGATGCTAATTTCTAATTAATAATGTTTGGTTTTTTACTGAATACGAGACCCGTTTCGCCCTGACCCTGTAGTTGAGATCAATTAATAATTATAAATTTCGCAATGATAGTTTAGTCCGGTCAAGTAATGTGGTGTGCGTGAGCATTATTAGAATACCAATTTAATTCATATACTTACTCTCGTTAGTTAAGCGGCGTATTATTTATTATATTATGTCATGTACGCCAAGCAATGGCTCGACGTATATAACAGGAATTTCGGTTTCCGATTCCCAAACCATCGTCAAACTAGTAAATATAGATACCAGCGGCGAGAACTTATTCAACCGTCCTTCGGTGACCACGTTAACGAGTACAGCCCGGAGAATAATTTAATAAGAGTCTGCAGGATTTATACTCTACAACTCTAAGGTTGCTTTACTCTCGAACAACTGACCACGGTAACGAGTACTGGATGTTCGAGAGTAGGATCTCTTTAACCTCGACAAAATTGTACTATTTTTCGACTGACCAAGGTGACGAGTACTGGAAGAGAAATATGTATAATAGTGTCTTGCTACAGTTTTTTTTATCACAAACTGCTCGGTGCTTACCTCCAGATTAATCGCTACTCCAAAAAGTTTTAACCCTTTTACGTATTTAAAAACAAAAAATTTTTATTATAATCAAAAACAAACAAAATATAATACTTTAAAAAAGAAAAGAAAAATATAAAAGACTGGCGGTTCGTCGCAACACCCCACGACTGACGCCTCACTTCGTACTTATCACCGTCGCCGTCGCCTAATTAATGTTGAATTTTTGTTGATTGGGCATTTGTAGGTTCCCGCTCCAAATAAAATGATTTTGCGGGAGCTATTGTGTGTGTGTTTTTTTTTTTTTTTTTTTTTGTGAAAACATTCATAATATATCCAACAATAATGATCGTGCGTTTTACCAAAGGAAAATAATTTTTCGAATAGGCTGGTGTGATACATTTATACCCACGCACTCGACGATATGATATACGGCAGTTCACGTGGACGTCATATGATAACAACAATAACAGTAGGATTCACCGGACACGGCGCAGCGATAAAGTTTTGCTGCGTATTTTTTCAACACGTCCGACGTGCTTCTTCGCGTCTTAAACGCGGTCAGGGTGTTTTATTTAATAAAATAAGATAATTATCATCTATCAGACTGAGTCCGTTGCACATTGTTTAATATATATATATATATATATATATTTATATGTTTGTTGTATATACGTCGTGCACACGCCCGTCGGAATGTTTTTTCAAGATTACACAGCTGTGCGGTGAGAAGCTCTGTGTGTACGTGCGTACAGAGTGATTCACGAACATGCTAACCCTCATTTTTTTTTATTTTATAATGAATTTGTTTAATTTTTGATGTTTACTGTGATTTTTAAATGTATTTAAAGATTATGTTTTTCGATTCTTGAGATTATCGTTTGTGATATTAAAAACAGTGTCCTATAACGATAAAAAAAACTCTGTTCTTCAAATGAAAACTCTCCTTTTTTTACAATGGATTTTTCAGTGGATAATTTTTTTTTTTTTTTTTGAACATTTTTTTATAGTTAATTCAAAATTCAAACGAGTAAATTTTCAGTTATTAAAAGATTTATATTAAGAACGATAGCCCTTAAAAATGGTATTACAAAGAGGTAAAATATATGTAATAATGGATTTAGTATTTATTATTCTTGAACTATTTTCATGAAATATGTTGATAGATTAAAATAATATTGATTATCAAAATGCTCGTTTACACGGTTAAATAATTCAAAAACTACCAGTTCGAATTTTTGATTTAGATACGTTAACGTTTTCGTAAAAATTATCCGCTTAATTATTTACAGTACAGAAGGAGGATTTTCGATTGAAACACAGAAATTAGTATTTCAACGCGACACCCCTTTAAGTAGTTGGCACAAACCATCTCGAGAATTCAAAAAACGCGGTCTTAAACAACGTCCAAAAATTCCGAAAATCAGACTATGAATAGGTAAAGGAAGGAATTAATAAAAATCGGTAAGCTCATATTCGGTGAAACACTCTGTATACTTATCACGAGCCCGTGGCTACCACCGACTCCGCAACACGACCGTTTGTTGTGAGCCTTTTTCTTTTTCCTTTGCCCTCCTAACCACTCGATGACGTAACCATAAATAAAAATCGAGGTTCGACGAGCCGCGGGGACGACGTCGGCATACGACCGGCGGCGATGGCGTCGACGATTTGTTTCGACGATAAATATCGTTTAACCGGTGACTGGGCGGGGACGAGACGGATATTTTACGGCGACGATGCTTAAAAACTTGTTCCCGTCGGCGTCGACTAAATTATTATTATTGATACGACGGTGTTGAACTTCGGCGACGTCGTAGTCGGTGCGGTCGTTAATGATAAGACGCGAGGGAAACCGTACACGCTATCTGCGCTCAAAAGAGAGCATAATACATCATACACGCATGATGATATTATTATACCAAAAGAGTATTGTATTCTACGTCATTGTAATCTGAAAGTGAAAAAAAAAAATAAAACACTGATAAACCAATATATATATATATTTTTTAACTATTTTTTTTTTTTTGTGCCGAGCAATGTCTTTGTGATATTTATAATAATGTTTGATAGCGCCGCGTCGTACAAACGCATCAGCAGCAGTCGCGCTCTATTCGTTCCAGTAGATGATTTTTTTCCGCGCACTTACCTACGACACACTTTGCGCGCTACGGAAAATAAAGTTAAGCACTCTTCGTTTAGGTTTATTATTATGTAGGTACCTATGCATAATATTATTATGAAGATCTGTCACTACGCTATTATTTCTTAGATAATATTACAGACACAAATCACGAGGGCGTGTTCCTACGGTCACAATTTAAGCGAACATTATAATACGTATTACGTATAATATACATAAAACTGTTCCATAAATATTTTTATTGCATATTTATACAGTTGATAATAAAATGTATAGTTCAATAATTTTCTAGACGACATTGTCATGACCAATGGGCTGCAATGAAACTCGAGTGATCTGTAAATTACGTTTTTATTATGATTGTCATATTATTATAATAATTATTACGATATTTTATTATTTGTTATTACATTAATAATCTGTTGCTCAATGATTATATGAAATTATTGAAATTATTGATATTAAATAGAAACACTTTAAAAGTATAATTCGATCGTACCGTAAGATTCGGTGATTTCGGATGGCGCTCTGGTTATATTTATTTTAAACTTTAGAAAAAACAATAACTAAACCTATTTTATTGAAAGCAATTGAACCAATATTATTTTTACTATATTGTTGCAATCTTTTTGTTCATATTGTCGAAATGTTCGTTGTTTATTTTTCTGTGGAATTTACATTCAATATTAACGCATGCGTACGAAATAATATATACTGATCGTAATAAAATAAGTGCTTTTTGTTTTCGTTGTGTACATGATGATTATGAATTAGTGATTTTGGTATTAGTTTAAATATGCACAATGAATAAATAAACTATAAATTAAATTCTAAATCATTACCATCTGCAAGGGTGTCGTCTACTGTCAATCTCGTAGCATTCTTTTAAAGTAGCTTGTTATGTTCCCTAAGTCAATTACAATGTGTCAAAAGACCTATGATTGGTAGTTAATTAAAAATATTTATTTAAAAAAACAAAACAATTACCTGTGTCTATCATAGTATTAAATTATATACTTCTTGTGTCGACTAAAAATTAATTTATCGTTAATATTTATACTACGGTTTTGGTGATAAATTAAGATTGCATATTTTTAAATAGTTCTCATATACAATATCGCATATAACTGAATATTATAGTTTCGAGCGTAAATATATACTAACTTAAAAATACAATACCTGCTTAAAAGTCATAACAGCAGTTATTTAACATTTTTCGTTGCTTTATTATAATAATATTTTTATAGTACCGTATTGTGAAATTCACCGTAATTGAATAAAAGAATGGTCGCCCATGAGAGGTACAGGTTTCACGACTCATTTTTGGCACGCACATGTACTTACTTGTATTATATTATTACTACCTACCTATTTCATATTTACCAAACTGTATGTAAAGACAATTATTAATGTCACCCTTTTGTTTCATTTCTATTCACTGTTGTATTGATCAGGTCAACACCATTTTTCTTTTTAGTCTCCCATTGGACGTTACTTTGTTGTGTTTTTAGTTTTTATTTCAAAGATTACATTTATGGTAGTTAACGATCAACGTGAGTGTAAATAATACGTCATTCGTCGTCCACATATAATATCACATACTTTTGTATAGAGTGATTCAAAATATTGCACTCACATCTACCCACACAATTTATTTTTATACTGCAGGTATACAAATAATTCTATTCTATTTATTTTTTTATGTTATATTTTTTTGAATTTTTTAATAATATAATTTATGTGAGTACTTTGATCATAAGGATCATTGTTTTAAACACATATTTTAATTAATGCCACTTTACACAATTTACACGCATGCATAGTAGGTTTCGTTGGGACAAAATTTAAATGGGTCATCAGTATTACAGTATTAGTTGTCCATAATCCATGTGACACGTGAAAATCTCAAAACAAACAATATAGTGAGGTACATGACATTAAAAATGTTCATCTAAATGTTTACGAATGAAAATATTATTATAAGTTGTCTACAATAAAAAAAAACAACCGCATTACAGTGATTCGTACATAGTAGAAATAACTTATGGGAGAATAATAATTCATCGAATACGGAGAAAACGGAGAATCGTCTCTGATGTTTAAGTAATAAATAAAACAATAGCTGGATTAAGAAAAAACATTTCACTGTTAAAATGATTTGTACGTTAAATTATTTTTTATTTTTTCTCAAATTTACACAATGTTTCAATTAAATTACATTTAGCTTAATATTAATTAGGTTTCAAGGATTTACTCTCCGTGAAATCGTATTTAAAATATGTATTTTAACATGTGATATGTAATATCATTATGCTTCAAAAATAACATAATTTATATATAAATTAATACAGCATAGTGCATTGTAAAAGCATTCAAAATGTTGTACCTCGCAAAGTTATGTATAAAGGTATTACATATTTTTTGTTTTTAATCCAAAAAAATAAACATCTGATCACCGAATTTAAGAGTATTGGTTTCTATTGATTTTATAACCGTCGGCAAATAACTCCATAGAATTCGATTACGTAAAATGAAACAAATAAATATCACGGAAATTAATAATTATTTTAATTTCAACAAAAATTATAATAAACATAATATATATACATATTATACATCAATTTTTTCTTTAAAAGTTATGAAAGTAATGTCGCATGCCGCACATTAAACAAAGTAAAACTGAATAAATTTAGAAAAATAAACAAAACTTTCAAAAAAATCGCTCACAATAAAATATAAGTACAGCCAGAAGGTATATCAGGGTTTTAAATCATCTAAACAGTATATTTTCATTATTTATTAAAATCACAAAACCCAAAAAATTAACGAAAAAATATTATTTTATATTCAAATTATATTTATAATTTTAAGCAAACAATAACAACCAAAAAAACAAATAAGTAAATACAATTAAATAATCATATATTTTATTGTATTTTGTTATTCTCCAGTTTTATATGGAAAAATCAAAATATATTTTAGATTAATAGTTCTCTAAGAATATTTGGTTAAGTCAGAAAGATTTGTGTTACTATTTTTATTTTTTGTAAAAAAGTGTAAAAATTTAATCAAACCATTTTTTTTCACCACCAACCCACTTTTTTTTCCATTGTAGTAAATGCATGTATTTTATGTGTATGTGTGGCATATTTTTATATTATATTTGATATTTTAATGAATTGAAAAATTTGAACAGTTAGAAATTGAAAATAATTTGGATTTTGTCATGAGTATAATACATTTTAACTCCATGTGAATAATTTATTATTCATTTAATTCATATTAAATGTATTAATATAAATATTATATATTGTATAGAAGCCCTTTAAAAAACCAATATCGTAAAATAATAAGTACCGACTCATAAGGTATATTTATCACCGTGTCTCTGTTCATATTTTAATGATTATTAATGGATAATCTAATTTTTAAAATTTCAATTATAACTTTTTCTTTAAAATTGTTCTCACCTATTGATCCACGAAAATTAAACAACAAGAATATGAAGCTAAACTTCACTTATATTCCTATATACGCGTACATGTGAATTTACAAATATATATAATATTATTAATATTATCATGATTTTCGTACAAATATTGTTATTACTTTCATTTCCCCGTTCTATACCCATGTATGTTTTTATTTTCTTTAAGTTGCAATTTGTATTCTCTAACCGTGTACGTGCTATATATTTTCTATTTTAGTTTACGACATTTTACTGATTCTCGTTTAGCACTAGTCTGTCGGTCTAAAGATTGATCTACTATAACAATCATTCAAAACAATTCATACTCAAAATATAATTCTCGTATTATAAAATCCGTTATTACTTTTATAGAAAATACATTAAATACCAGCTATCCGATACACTGTAAATATCTATATTAATGGAATTTATATGTAAACATCTAATATAATATTATTATATCACATGAAAATAAAATTATTAAATTCATATGTCGAGAACCAATTCTCTTTGAAGTGTAAAAAAATATCTTAAAAAAAACAATCATTTTTTTCGGTTTATATGTAAAAGAAAATTAATTTATAGTTATTTAATAAAAATTTGCAAATATCATGTTCAAAGATCATTAAGAATATATTAAATACAATTTTATTTGTGTATATTATGTAATAATGTGATATATAAATGTGAAAATGAAAATTTTTGTCACGCTATGTTTTCTGAAACTAATCATCCGATTATCTTGATTTGTTTTTTTTTTTTTAATGGAAGAGTACTTTACGGAGCAAGTTTAAAGTGTATTCATGGCACTATTAGTTAATGTAAAGTTAAATTATCATTTTTCTAAACAGGTAATCGGAAAGTACACACATAAAGATATTTTTTTATTTTTTTCATTTTTGTTACCAATTATTAATTATTATTATAAGAAATTAGAAGGTAATTTAATGAATATCTTATGTAGTATAACAGTATAAAATTTTTTCGTTGATTTTGATTTATACTATTGAAATTTAATAAGTTGTTGGTTTTGGTCCAGATTGAAAAGAAATTAAATTTAGATTGTTCAACGAAAAATAAAAATAATTTAAAAAAATGCTGCTGTTAAATGATCAAAAAAACAACCCTAGACAGGACAGATATGTAAAACTGATGTGTCAAAAATATCATCATACTCTAAATGAGAAAACCAAAAACACTATTTATCCATAAAGTTTACGCCAAATGCTAGAATTAAGCAACCAAAATTAATATAGATGCATTTTGCACGGGGAACGGAAGTGCACGGCGTTAGCCATAACTAAACATACAATGTATATATAGACCTAATTATGTACGTAAATCTTTAGTTGTTTTTTTTCTGATTCTTTGATTCCCCGAGCTTGTGTGCTTTAATTTGTTTTCCTCTGACTTACAAATAAAATGTTTTTTTTCACCTCGTCCCACTTGCGTGTACAAGTAAATGAAAAAACTATTACCTTTATAGTGGCGATTCTTGACCCTGGGGGACTACTTTTATCCATTATCGTATGGACCTATTGTTATACCAAATGGGAGGATCAAGTTTTGGTGCTGATTTTGTTGCTGTCAATTGACTAATTTCCGTAATGTACGGAATTTTATCTTGCGTTACGTAGTTATTTGATTAAATACAAAATAATTTAAACTAAATGAAAGAGAAAGCTGTAAGTTAACAGTGTAGTGTGATATGAACGATAATTGATTTAAATTATCTTGAATAAATAGGTGTTAAAAACGTCCTATTCACTGTTCGTATAGTGTATTCTGAGCAAACTAGATTTAATAACAACAACATTTTGAAATTTATGTTATAAATAAAACGTATTTTTGATGTGTAAACTTTTATTTATCATAATATTAAAATAACACACCATATCTTTACTATTAATATTAAAATAATATTAAAATATTGTATTCGTATAGCTCTTATCTATCAAAGTTTAGTTTGAAAAATTCATTGAAAACCGTATTGAATACCATTATAAACATAATGTTTGTCTCTAATGCATGATAACATATTTTTTTGTATAAACACAGAGGAAGAGACAAAAAATATATATGCCTATAAATTATTTATTGTCGATAAAAACCGTAAAATATATTCCTGTAATTTAATTTTATTAACTATACTAAAATTAATTAATATTTAACTATATTTTATTTCTCATTTAATATGGTGACGTTTAACAAAATATAGTTCTTGGAGCGTTAAATATAACCAATTATTAAGGTTAAAATTACTTTTAATGTATAAGAAGTCTAGGTTAAACTCAAGTATGCACTTTTTCTGCTTATAATTAGTAAATACACTGATCTGAACATAAAATCAAATTTAATGAAATATGAATACATTTATAATATTATTCTTGTTATATAGTTTTCATAAAACAAATTTAAAGGCATATTGTTGGAATGATCTTTACATTCATAAAACATGGACTATAATAAAGAAAATATTCAACATTAGTTTTTTTTTTCTTAAAACAATAAATAACCATAAGATTTTAAACGAACTCCAAATTGTTTATGAACTTTATGTAGTTAATTGGAAATATATTATATAAATGTACTTTGTTCTTTGAAGCTAAAAAAATTTAAAAAATGTATTTTATATGAACTATAGGTAATATATGGTTAGAACTCATAAAATATACTTAAATTCCTAAAAATTATTTCGCGAATCACGTATTTGTAATAAAATATTATTTATTACAACTTAAAAACATTAAATAATAAAAGTAATAATTTAATTAAATTAGTTACTTGTGTTTTATGAATAAAAAAAGAATCATTTAGTCACAAAAGTTAAATTTAATGTACATATACAATTTAGAGTTTAATAATTAGCATTTGGCGTATTAAAATCTATTTTTTTTTTATATACTTTCATTTTCTTAGATGTGATTTGAATTCTGAATAAGTACGTTTTTAGCGCTCAAATATCATAAGTTTCAATCTGGCATGACGTTCAATTTAAATTTATTTTAAATATTAACAATGACGCTAATACGAATTTAAAAAATAAAAAATGTCTAGATTTGTTATTTTTTTTTTCAAATTATTTATTATGAAAAAAGTTTTATAAAATGATGATGATATCTCCGTCCAAATTTTATTTATTTAAAAATATAAATCATTTAATTTATTTATAAAAAATTATTAAATAATTTAATCATATTTACTAAAAATATTTATATCATATAAGAACCAATTGTAATACCACGACAAATTTATATAAATCAAGTTTTTAATAAATAGTTAAAAGTTACTCTTTTTGTATTTATGACAACTTTTTTTCGCTTCTTATATAACTATCAACTGTAAATATGAGCGTTAATTTGATCAAAATTGTCTTTTGAACTGAATTACTTGGCCTGACAATTACATTTTCTGTTGATTAAGTCGTTAGCATACGGATAAGTATTTTTTTAGACTATTTGATATTTACTAATTATCCGAAAATCTTATTATTTATTAATTAATACCATATGTACAAGCTGTTGCGTCGTGATATACAGTTTTTTGTGATGAAGTTATTGAAACGACATTCCCTAAAACCGAAAAAAAAAATTCTGTTTTCTTAATATAATAATAATTTATTCTTCAAGCAGATAATTTAATATTTATTATACGCTTAATGACATTAAATTGTTAAACTCAAATAACGACTATATTAAATGTGTTTTAATGTGTACGGTCTATAGATAAAAGTAATTTAGACAATTGGATATTTTTGATTATACTGCTTTAATATAGACAAACATTTATAAGTATGTATTTTTTCTAAAAATTTAATATTTGTATTTTTTTTTATCATAACTACTCTGTTAAAGTGAAAAAGCCATTAAAATCAATACATATAAATAAGACGTAGTTTTCGTTTTCTATAAAGTAGTGATTTTAACTTATATTTAACTTTTGTATTAATTTTTACAAACTACAAAGCTCAAAAGAATCTATAGATTTATTTTATTGTTGTCGTAAAAACACCAAAATTATCTTTTTCACACTAATTTAGTTCCATCTTCAGAATTAAACAGGATAATAATTAATTATCTAAATGTATTTTTATTATCTTGAATTTTTAGTATACGACAAGTACATACTGTACCTATATATTTTGTGCTGCACTATATGCTAAGGTCGAGAAATTAATGTTCAACCCTTGAATTTAAAAAAATGTAGTTATTATCAAATAACAATGGATTCATTTCGACATGTTATTTTTCATTTCACTAAAATGAAATAGTATTGATATAATGATCCGTGTTAAACAACAGAAGAACAAAGGGATAGATGAGTAAAAAGACAAAAAATCAGAAGGATATTGATTGAGTTCATTAATGAACTGTAACCAAAGAGTAAAAATAAAAGCAAAAACAATGATTGATATCTTCTAAAAATAGAAATGCAGTAAAGAGCGGTAGAGATAATTTACTAGAATAGCTTAAAACTACTAAAATGTATGGTATATAAAAAAGTAGTTTATAGTGATATTTTTTAGCTTATTTGAAAAAGCTTTTCTTCTCCAAAAGTATATCCGTAATGTTAATTAACATTATGAAATATTTTTATAAGATTTTCGAATTAACTACATTTTCATAATTTTTTTTTTAAATATATATTTTAATATTTTTAATACAATTTAAATTTATCTATTTATTATAATATTATTTTTAATATTAATTATATTTGTCAAATGTTTGTCATAGACTAAAAAATAATATTATATAATATTCGTACACCGATAATTAATAAAGACTCTAAAGCAAAGACTATAAGTGTATGCACACAGAATTTAAAAGTGTACCCATATATTCATATAAACCATATGTATTTATGCATAAATAAAAATAAGCTAATATATTTTTTATGATATGTAAGGTATATTATAGGTTACACTGTAAAAAAATTATGATAAAACTAATTTTTATGGCTAACAAGAAATCCTTATTTATATAGTGTTCACTTAAAATAACGATGATTTTATTTCTCATGCAACATGCCCAAAAATATTTCATACTTAACAACCAATATCCGAACTAAATCTTAATTGTTTCCTAATTTTCATACAAAAATAAACCATAATCTATTAAAACAATTATAAGTTTTTCAGACTCGGAAACCAAATCTTGAAATTTATTACCCTTTTTGATTTTCTAAACTGAAAAAATAATTTTAAAATGGTATATATAAGAACAACAGATGAACAGTACGAAAATCAAATAGCGTTCAAATTCTTTTCTTCCATTGACGTCCATCAATTGTCCCGGTTGAGTGAAAATCATTATTATTTTTATTTTCTAAATAATAAGAATGTTTATCAAACACTGATTAATTTTTTTAAATAACTGTTTAATTACGTTTTAAATTTTCACTCATTATTATTTCAACTAAAAAAGTCGTTAATATGTCCATCCGATATCAGAAATCAGTCATTTTAGATTCTAATCCAAACGATCTTTATTCAAACTCTATATTTAGTATATAAACTGACAGACAGTCTTCGCTCAAAATCGTTTTTCTTATACAATGATGGATATATCACTATATCACATTGAATTTAAATCACATCCATTACAGTGACTCTCACTCGACACCTAAGGTACAACAGAGTGGTACCTACTTTTCCATCTTTTTAATAATGACAATTATTATTGACAACGGCTAAATTAGTTGGGTAGTGTTTATATTGACAATAAGAGCTTTGACATTACATACAATTATTGAAATAATTATTAAAAGAGGAAAATATTTTATTTGTTTATTATAATATTACTTTAATCCACAAAATTGTCAACTATATCATACAATATACCTATACCTATTAGTTGTTATTATTATACATTATTATTAAAAATTAAAATCAATATAACTCGAAATATTAACATGAAATTAAATAGATATGTACCATGTAGGTATGTATAATTTCCACTCTCCTGCACCCATTAAATATGGTAATATATCCAAAAAATAAATTAACAACCAATTTAAAAAATACTGATAAATTATATTGACTAAGCTAATTTGTCGGTTGCAGAAAATCCCGTGAAATACGCCAATAACTATTGTCCACTGGTATTTCCTATGCTATAATTTATCAGAATTTCTGACTAATATAATTATTTTGGGATGTCGGCCCACATATTTTTTATTATTTAATCATTTCTCCTGCATGATGATAGAATTCTAGTATAATATATTCATTAATAATTATATTACATTAATTTCTTAAATTATCACCCATCTAAAAAAAAATTGAATGCAAAATTCAAAGTTAATTTTTTTTATCAATACGAACTATTAAAATCTACCGCCAATCCGACGATAAATACTGAATGAAAAAGAATCAAGCATAAAGCTAATTAAAAAAAACAAAGAAACAAAAAATATTTTTTTAAGTAATCTTTTCAAAAACAGCTTAAATTTACGGTATGTGAATTAAACGCATATAATTCTGTTGAAAGCCCTAAACACATTGTCAAAACCACCGCGTCGAGTAACATGAAAATCCACTGAGTCCAGCCTGAAAAGTTGAGGCACATAATCTTCTGAAAAATCCCTTTCATTGATTAGAACTTACAGCACATGCAATTAACAATTTTCGATTACATAAAATTATATACAGCCCTAAGCTTCTACACAACATTAAATACCCTATTGCGTTCTCAAGAAATTCAATGACACATTATAAATCCATACTATACTCATTTTTTCTGTCCACTGTAATTATTATTTTTAATTATTTTTATAATTAAATTGTATGTTTAGGCTTGTTATAATAATAATTAAAGGTGCAATTATTTGTGGCGACATCATTTTTACATTTCATATTCTTTAGCTAAATATTGTTTTTTTTTTTTTAAATGTTATACTCTTAAATAAATATTTACTATGATCATATCGATAGATATGTTATATCAACCATAAATTTGCTCTCTAAAATAAGTTAAAAACAATAATTCATTTAATTTTCCTTAAAATTTGAAATATAGTCACTCAAATTACTTAAAAAATTACTTACATGATACCTGCTATTTTATTGTGTAAAAATAAGCCCTGTAATTTTACTACACATGCAATCAAAATATCTAACTTTGCGAGTACTTTTATTATATACTTATATAAACAATAAATATTCAACGTTTAAATCTAAAATTTAAATTCTGAATATCCTTCAATCAATTTATCTTCAGATCTACCTAAGCACACAACTGTAAGATCCTTTATTTTGTATCAAATACAAAAACGTTAGAAGTTAGAATACTGTAGGCAATAGTTACACCTACCACATAGAATTACAGAACTATAGATGATTTTACAGACCCTATATTCTCGTTTTCAATTTATTATCACCCTTAGATGTCTGGAAAACGCAATTATCGTGTATTTAAGTGTTATTATCGTTATAATATAAGTACCCGGTGTGCAATAAGAATGGGTCATTATAATTACTATAGTAGTCCATAAATTCTACACTGAAAGAGAATCGATTGATAAATACTAAGATACTCCAATGAATTATTGCCCTCGTTATATTTCAATTAAATATTATTTTATCTAGCGGAGGACAAGTCCTACACACAGTTTTAAAAAAAATCAAAATTACGGTTTCAACATATCCATATTTCATTTTTAATAAAAAGAGCTGAGACCAGACACATATTAAAGTATAACCAGTGCAGGATGCCACAGCCTACAATATCGTAATTGCCTACAGATTTAGAAACACCAAAATATTTTTATTTTATTTTTTTTTTTTTGCTTAAATAATATTAATTATCTTTTACTTTCCTTTTTTTAATATAAGCGTTTTTTGTAATAAAACCATAAAATCTAAAAATATATCAAGGCAATTCCTTTTTTTAGACAGTTAAGGTTCGAATTTGGACGAAATATTTACTTAAACGATAAACAACGATGTTAATTTTTTCGTTGTAATATAAAAACACTATTTGCACAATCTTAAAGCTTTTACGTATATTATATTCTTATAAATTTTATATATTTCATGATATTATTTATTTATTTTTAAGATAATATTTACTTAAATTATAAATCTATTTTTTTATGTTATACTGTATTTACAGAAGGATAAAATACAATTTCCAGCTATATAAATGTTTAGAATTTGAAATAAATACATATTATTATAATAATTAAATACTACATTATCGTCATTATCTCCATTATACAAGAAAAAATGTTATCTACTTAGGTACCGTAATATTGAAAGTAAAATAAATTACATTATTAACTCTATCAGAAAACATGTGATGGAATAAAGTTAACGATATAGACCGTCTCCGCTAAAAATCATTTTTTCGTATAAAACGACATTTTATTGAATTCAAATTTAACACACCGCAATAATAGTGTAATGATAATATACTGACATATCAATTGTATTTAGTTTAATGATAATAAATAAAGGTCGAGTTATCGCGCGCAGATAACGGTTACTTAGAATAAAAATCTTTCATCACCAATGAAAATACGATTCACTTTGTAAGGTCACGTAAAAATTGACACGTATTGGTGACAGTGAGGTGCAAGACGTGTGACTTTTTTGTGTACTATTAAAGACTGGGGATGTGGGGATGGCCAAATAAGGGTCTCTGCCGTCAAGAAAAAACTTATTTCCGAGAAAAGCAGAGGACTTTGATGAAGCCGCCAACCACTCTGATCGGTTTTACCAAGTCGTATTTTTCACTAGTACCTACATGCGAGCTAGTCACTCGAGCGACACCACTTAACATCAGATCCTGAGAGTGACAACTGGACCTCCTTTTTTTAACGAGCCAAATCAGTGTTGTATTAATTTTAATTTACGTATTTAGAGAGTTCTTTATTTGCGTAACCTTTCTTTTTTTTTTTTTTTTTTAACGAGCATAATACATAATATATTGACATATATACATTTAACTGCTACTAGTCAAGTAAGGTGCTTGATCATAATTTACTCTACATTGTTATTATAGTTCATATATGAATTTATTATTACGATGTACTTGATTAAAT
This sequence comes from Melanaphis sacchari, assembly GCF_002803265.2. Taxonomy (NCBI): domain Eukaryota; kingdom Metazoa; phylum Arthropoda; class Insecta; order Hemiptera; family Aphididae; genus Melanaphis; species Melanaphis sacchari. The sequence goes on along the minus strand of NW_020271554.1, from coordinate 782,399 downwards.
TCTCGAATACACGACCTCAAGAGCTAACCTTTCAAAATCAGAACGAAGTTAATAACGTAAATCTAATTTTTGTCTACAATAAGTAATTATATTCTCTAGCACTTATAAGTGGTATAGGGAAGAAATTCTTCAGTTCTCATTATTCTAGACCTAGATCCATTTAAACTCCTGTTTTGTTCTCCTTAGTTTTTTAATATTTTTAATTTTTATTATTTTTCTTTTTCTATTTCTTTTATTTTTACATTATTTGTAATAGTGACCCACTCGACACCTAATGTATAGCAGAGCGATTCCTACTCGCCTACCTCGCCTTATTGATTTTTATTCGTATAATATTATGTCCAATTAGTTAAGAATATTATTTTAACATTTGTTCAAATTGAATAACTAAATAATAGTCAATTAATCAAACTAAATTTATTTTAAATTTATGAACACGAATCAATTTTTTTCACAAAAGACTAGTAAAATAGATGCATCAAATTGTTTACAGCCTACGGTTACCGTAGGTATTATATTATATTATATTTGTACATGACTGAAATACAATTTAAATCATAAAAGTCTTACCGGATAATTATTGGCCCAAACTTAAATTTAACTCTACTTATACCCACCACTGACTTCAAGTCATTTAAATACAAACAACGCCCTTGCTGCCGCCGCGTATAATTCATTCATCTATCCGCATTTATTTTTATAATAATTGTCTCTGTGACACTGTATCTACAACACTGAATAGGTTTTTGTTGAATCCATAAATGTGAGTATTTATTTTTTTTACTAAGAAACTTTAACGTTATTTAACATTTATAATATGTGTGTAGCAGAATTTTATTTGAATATCTAATAAAAAAAAAAAGACTGAATTTTAAATAGTACTCATATTTTAATAATAATACACATTTAAGCTAATAAACCTTATATTTGAAACCTTAAATAATAATAAAAATAATAAGTATCATTTTATTGTTAATATTACATTAATGATACTATCACTAGATTACTACTTATGTTTCATATTATTGTTGAGTCCCAAATTATCATATTATAATATTAAAGTATTCACTATTTACTGAATTACGTGAGCCAATTTTGATTTTCAAAGCTAAAAACAAAATCTTACTCTCACTTTTCGTTTATTTCTATTTTATAATCTATGCATTATTGAAAAATAGATTTTTTCCTCGGTAAATGTCAATCAACATCAATCAACTATATATTCAACGTTTGATACTTATTACCGAATAACTACGCATAGGTATATTGACATATTGTGAATATTTGACGTTTTAAATTATACGTGCCAAAATTTATAGAGGATATAACAATAAATAATATATGCGATGAAAGAAAATTCAAGCTCAGATTTGACATTGATTAACGTTTAAATGTCAAAGTAAATGAATTTACTAGTAAATCTATATTGATAAATAAACTAAGAAATATGTTTGTCACCATCCTATAAGTAAATACTTGGAAAAAAAAAACAAACTAAATAAATGTATCCCGATATTACTAAATTGACCAATATTTCAATGACTTTTGTTGAAACCCGTTCGTGATCACTTTAGGTACCTACTTTCGTGGATACAACTTTATTTTATTTTTTTATCCATGTTTTTCACAATTTTCATATATTGCTTCAAAAAAACATATAAATTGCAGTTTGAATAAACAACTTATAGGTACTCCGTTAATAATGAGAACGCGCGGTTGGCGGTTGTCATCTGACAAGAATAAACAGCCAAAATTATTTAAAACAATTATTATGATTATCTTATTTTTTCTTTTTCTTTTATTTTTTTTATTTTAAGAAAATTTACAATCTGTATTTACATGATACAATAAGTAAAATGGATAATTGATATAACCCTATATACATAATAAAAATACACATGAGGCACATGATGAGGGAAATCATCCAGCGATGGTACCCTCTAGTAAAATTATGATTATCTAACGACGTACGAATATATGTGATCTGCTTACATTATTATTCTCGATATTAAATATTTTAATTTCTAAAATAAACGAATTTTGTTTTGGATTTTAAACATCAAAAAATCGGCATCATTTTATTGTGTTTAAACAGAGTTTGATAACAAATTTTTTGTGTTGTTTTAAGATGGTTGTACCAAGATTTGATTGTCTAAATTGTATCATATTAAATTTTATATAATTTTTAATAACTTATTGATATTCTAATCACATCAATGAAACTTTTTCAAATTCAATATTTAATCCATAAAATATGTATAAAAAATAAAACAACTGAATATTTTCAAAAAACGATGTTGGTTATTTATACGTCATGTACAATATAATAACTAAATTATAATGTATGTGCATTATGCCGTTATGGATTAATTGTGTTACAACAATGGTATGTGCAAATAAAATAGGTAGGTAAAATGTAATAAAATATTCAGGATCAATAATATTATTATTGTTTTGTTCATTATTGGTAACCATTTTCTATTGTTAGTCAATTATTTAATAATAATTGTCTACCTACTGTTTTTTTTTTTTAAATTTTTTTTTAGGTACTAGAATTGAAGTATTAAAGCACTATAGTGATGTATAGTACGTCATCTTAAAAATTACATTTAAACTTTAAAACATTTAATTAAGATACCACGTTTGATTACAAGAACGTTCAACCAAATTATCATAAAATAATAATCTGGGTCGTAATAAATAATATATGTAATAATATTAGTTATTAAACACGCAGATGATTCTATTATACTTTGCGTGCGAAATCGCTATTAAATCTGAGCGTTTACATTATTATTAGTATATACATAATAACCTACGGTGTTAAAATTGTAATAAATAAAAAACCGAGACAAATAATTTATTGTGTAGATTTTTAATTACTTTAGGTACATTGTGTTTTCTAGTTTTAGAATAGCTAAAACATCAATTTCAAACGTCTAAAACGCATTAGGTATATTATTTAAGGCCACCTCAAGTTTTCAATTTATCATTTTTATTTTAAACATGATAACATCCTGAACGTAGTTATTGGTAGGTAATATAATTTATAAACTTCCGACCCATAGGTTAGGTTACATGAAACATAATAACGATGTCCAAAAAAAAAAAAAAAAAAAAGAAAGAAAAAAAAAATATAGTGAATTTATTATTTAAACAACATTAAATTATTATATTTGTTTATTATATTAACTCTGCTAAACATGATACCTATGTTAATAAAAAAAAAAAATTCTTGCCTAGACGTCTTATTCAATGTTACATAATGTGAATATTATTAACAATATTATCATAAAACCCCAGTGTTTAGTTTTGGTCATTACAGAGTATAAATTAAAAATACTATGTTTATAAATTACACGAAGGTGATGTGGTGTCTTTTTTACGGTAGAATTATTGTTGACTAATATAGATGCACGCAATCCTCAGCAACCATAAGAGAAATAGCGTGCCGAAACGAAAAAGTCGTGAAAAGCGTTTCCTTGATATTATGCGACGTCGGTAATCCCGATCACGATGATGACGATAGTCACTTGAAAAGTCACGAGGATTAAACCCAGAAGTTTTCTGGGATTCGATTTTTTTTCCTTGTCATCTTATCTCGTGTTGCAGAAATACTATACGATACGACGTCGTGATTCCATAAACGCAAGAAAGTCATTTACGCGGTCAATTTTCAATTATACGCATTCGTTAGAAAATAATATATTATAGCTATCCAATTTGTTTTTTCGATCGAATTTTAATATTTTTATAACGTTCGACATGGTTTGATGACAATAACACTACACCTCATAACCTCATAACACACTGGTGTCCTTTCCTCACCTCGATCATGACCCTCGCGGTGACGATGCATCGATTATGCCCCATGTGCACGTATTACCTGAATAGTTGTGAAATACCGGTCAATTACCTAATCATTATTATTATCTTTTTGTTAATTTTCTCTGACCCTTTCGCCGTTCCAACGCATGCATGGAACCAACTCCACGTGAGTAAGAGTTTTTTTTTAATAATATTTTGTTCTTTGGCAAAATATAGAATAGGTAGTTGACAAGTTTGTTTTTCGGAGCGCCCTAATGGGCAGGACCACTGCAAGTGTGATTCTACTGTTGAGTACCTACGTAAATATATCATCAATAATATTACAATATATCAAGCACTTTGGCCAGTATTCAGTATTTTTTTTTTTTTTTAATCTGATACTTACTAATATACGTATTCTCAAAAATGTATTTTGATGGTGTAAATCATGTGTGAGTGGTAGCCCGTGGCCAGCCGTAACCAAAAGAAACAGTAGTTATTTATTCTAATTTCTAAAATATATAAACACAATGAAATTTATATGTTCTTTATTCTTACGCTATGGTCGGTCGCCCGTAATAGGGGTTTGATAGTTGTAGGACACTTTGTACGGTCATATCGAAAAAATGAAAAACACGGACAGTTAAAAAAGTATGTTTCACATTATAACTATTATTGTATTATATAATCTATAAATCTTCATTAACATCATAGTTATTATTGCTACAAGAAGTTAAAAAATAAAAATTATGAGTATACATTTTAAATTATAAACTTAAAAGGTGAATGTATGAAAAATTATCTCAAGTAATTGCTTATTATTTATAGTTTTATTTTCATGTTGAGTACAGGCTTCATGCACTTTTTTTTGCGCGCTTCCGTTTGTTTTTCACATATTTTTTTCCAAGTGTTTGCCACATTTGTCTAGTTGCAAAGACCGTAAAACCGTCCAAAAACTTGGATTAGCTGATCCAACCAATTTATTGAATGAACTATTCCATCTCTCGCTAAAATTATTTGTCCTATGCGATTTATTAATTGTTTTGTCTCTTACATTCCATATTTTAAGAGGAAATCTAGGCATACTATTCTTTACGCTTACATATGATTATGTAAAATCAAATTATGAAATCAAAGGAAGTAGATTTTGAAAAAATATTGCATTCATATTAACTATTTCATCAGGTAATTCTTCAACTGGTAAAATCACTAATGATGTTATCATTTTAATCATTTTACAGTCGTTTGCAATTTATTCAAAAACGTTTTCACCGCACAAAGTGTCCGCCGCCAAATTTCAATAATTTCCTTTTACCATACAAATTATCCGTGATATATGCTATTTAAATAATAGATAGTATAAAGTCTCCGTTTACCGGTTTGATATAAATATTTTGTTGTGATGTGACCATATCATTAAACAAATAGTCATATATCACTCCACTGAAACAAGCTGTTGAAAATATTATGAGATGTTACATTTTATAATTTCGTAATCAAAAGTGGAGTATTTATTTTAAATTTGTTTCAATTAATTTATAAAATTACATCATATTTAATTTTCCATTAGCATTTAATGGTTTGATAAAAGAATTTGAGAATAAACTACCAAATAATAGCTGTGAAATTGCCTGTAATATCTATATTTTATTATTTTATGTGCATATTTTATTGAATTTCCAACTCCCTTTGAAGTTTTTAATTAATTTATTTATTAAATAATAATAAGTTTATAGTAATAATTAATAACAATTTATGTTAAATTTTGTCAACGCCGAAACTATCATCTGCGCCATATGATGGAATTCAAATATTTCTTTATAAATATATTATATTGTCTTCAATTCTATGGTACCTACATAATATTTCAGAAAAATTTCATAATTATAATTCATAAATATTTTTAATTATTCCTGTCATTTTAGTATATTATGAATATTGATTCTATTATGTCTTTTTTAACAAATATTTCAAAAAACTGATTTATATGCGAATTCATAACAGATAGAAAGCATTCTCTAAATAATAATAATATAATATATAAAAGTATTAATTTCGTAATTTTGTATTAAATAAACATTTTTCAAGTAATATTTTAAATAAAATATTTTTTTATTTCTTTTATTTTAAATTATATTGATTACATAATGTGATATTTTGTTTGTATTATATAACTATCAATACGAAATTAAAACTCATGTAATAAAACAACATTCTGGTTTCATTGTCAATATGTAAATAAAACCAAAATAATTAAATTACATAGCATAAAAAATAAATATAATAAAGTTTATATATTATAGTCAAAAATGAAAAAAAATTAATCTATATGAAACAAAATATATGTTAACATTCTAAAATATAAAAAACAAACATATTTGTAACAAAAACACAAATAATTATCTTCATAATAATTTCATTAATAAGCAAAATTTTACTTTATATTCGTTATAAAAAACAATACAATATTGTTAGACTCAATTTTAAGTATTTTCTAGATAACTATTTTAATGATAGAATTAGAACCAAAAACCAAAAATATTGTAAACACATCAAACAATTATTTGAGAATATAATAGAAAATTAACGAAGATTTAATAAAAAAAAAATGAAGAAAATATTTTTAAATAAAAATGATGTTTACTAGTGAATCCTGCTATTTCACTTATAAGTATACCTATTTAACAGTATTATGTATTACAAATTTGAATTTGTCAATTCTATTTAAAATAATTATTTCAAATTATTGCTCATGCAATTGTAACTATAATACCCTATTTGTACTTGTTACATTCAAAACATTTTGTTTCTATAATTCACCTGGTAATAATAATACTGAAATTGGTGACATACTGCATGCTTAATGCATTGCCAGTTCCTTCAGGTAAATTTTTTTGAAATATAACATGTTAATGTAAAAATAAAAATAACTGCATTTTTAGATGATTTTGATTTCAAATATAATAAAGGAAATAAAACATCTAGTTTAGATATATTATTGAAAAGAAAGCTTGTTTTTAATAAATCACTAACACCTGTTAAATATAAGACTATTGGTTATAAATACAAGTATTTATAATCAATGATAAAGCTTATAATCTATAAGATTTTATCATAAATCAGCACCAGTTCAGTACTAAATATCAATAGAATAGTTAACACAACTAGTCTAACTTTATGTTAAGCCTAGCTTAGCAATATATTAGTAGTTTCTGGTAAAATGTTATTTTAATACTAATAATTATATTTTACATAGCTTTACACAATAACATGTTTGCAATTAACTTTTGATTAAGCTGCGTGTTTTTGTTTTTAAAAATAACTCCAATAGCCACAATGTTGTAATTTTAGTTAAAAACATTATACCAACGATCTTAACTTATAAAGTGATCATTTATCACAAACAAATAATGATAAAAGTATTTTAGAAAATACTAACGAATAAACGCCTACTTGACAACCTTTCAAAAATGACCGGTTGGTATCCATACGTTGGATTTAAAGAGCCTATAATTAAACAATATATCTCATGGTTTACATTGGTAGGTATTCAATAAAAATTATGGTGGATAAAGAAAAAAACTATAAATGTCTATTTCATTATATATTATTAGAAAAATAAAATATATTTATGCATTTCAGTTTGACCAGAAAACCTTCAAAATATTCTACTTATATAAACATTAATTTATCTACATATAAAGTTAGCAAAATTTACCGTACAACTCAAAATACTCAGTATAAATTAAAATCAATAAATAAAAAAAATTTAAAAACTTGAGACCATAATTTATTTATAATAACTAATATCCGTATTTATTCAAGAACACGTTGATAAAAAAAAAAAAAAAATACTTTTGATTCTACATGAATACATTACTGCATTTATGATGTCTATTTTATCATTAAAAATAAAAATGAAAAAAGTCAAACAATATTTAAAAAATAATCTTTTAAATATTATTTTTTTAAAAAAAGTGGTGAGTTTTATAGTTTTAACATTTATCATTTTAATTACCTATTTTATTATTATAAAATTATTAAAAAAGTTTTAAGTGAGTTATTGCGTTTAGCATGGAGTACTATTCAAAATACTACTTTTGTTGTATAGAAATATTAATATGATGATTCATTCTTGGAAAACTATAACTACAAAAGGCAAAAAACTAAAATAAAAATATTTTCAACTTTTTCCATTTATTCAATGATTTTTATTATGTATGTTTATTATAATTGCAGCTATTATATAGTCTTAGTTGAGAAACTTTAATTTAATATTGTGTTATCAAACGTTAACAAATTGTGCAAAAATAAAAAACTATAGTGTATGTTAACTGAGGAAACTTTTAACAGTTCCTGGTGAAAATTAAAACCTCAAGTTATACTATTCAAATCATTGCACATATTATAAGGATTAACTTTAAAACATTTTTTCAACTATTATAGCTTTGTAAGTTAACTTTTTTAATAATTGTCAATTTGGTTTTTTGTAATTTAATCATAAGCAAAATAACACAGTTTCTGTTTTTCCAATTATGATTTATAGAAAAATGGTGATCATTTTCCCTTAAAAATTATAAACATATACATATATTTAATTAAATAATAAATAAAACAGAAAACATAAAACAGTTTAAATTTGTTGTATTAATATATTATTGCTATTTTTCATCAAAATTTTATAGTTATATCCGTTATATTATAATTTAGCTGAAACGATAATTATTAATTACTAATTATGAATTGGTAAGAAGAATTTTTTTTTTTGCAGTTTAAAATTCTGAAATGAGATGCTTGCGGTGTGTTTTAATAAAAGAGATGAGAAATGAGTATTATGTATAAACAACTTAAAATATCGGAAGAGTCGGACCACTAGATAGTGCGTATACAAGTCATAAAGTTAGTGGATATTGAAATTCCCACGGGTAGCCGATTCCAATTTCAAATAGTTCTATAGATAAATTTTATGTTTATCTTTAGAAATATATTTCCCATATTCATGATAATATCTGTTGTATTTATTATTATAAACATTTTTAGTTATATAATTATTTGGTATCTGTCGTTAAGGAACAACATCGCAAATATTTTGTTCTATTTATTATTCTATACCTGATTTTTTATTGTAACTATGGCTAATAAATCAAAACCACAAGAGATTTTTTAATAATTACTGTATGGTTACAATTTTGAATTAAATACGTTGGATAACAATGATGATGAAAAAATCTCAAATTAATTGCAACAAATAAACGATGAAGGTACAAAATACAACACAAAAAAAAATAATTTATTAAATTTATTAGGACGATTCCCGAACGAAGTTTCGAAAACACTTCTTGCTGAATTTGATGTGATTAATAAAATTTTTGAAAATGAAACCAACGATGAGCCAAATTCTGAGGTTGTTTTAAATCTAAATTCAAACGACATGATAAAAAAAAAAAAATTAAAAAAATATGATACAGTATAACATAGTTAACTAGGTAGGTATACGAATATTTTTAATTTTCACTCTAATAATATACGTTCACACATGCACATAATATAGGTACTTCTGAGTATTATTTAATAAATTATACCATCGACATTCGACATAGATATAAGTACATATTATGTTATAATAGATGCTAAAAAATAATTTTAAAACTGTAGTCGAGTTTTCGTAGTCACGACTAACTATTTCAAATACAATCGATAATAATATATTATTATTGTTTTGATAAGGGTTGCATGTTGTAGGTTCAAACGAAGAATATATAAAGTGTGATGCTCATCCATGTAGAGAGAAAATGTTTGGAAATTGGCCAATTTTTGAGTTTTGCGTACATTTACATGATAAAAATAAATATCAGTAATATTTTTCTATACTACGGCAATAAATAATATACTTTTTGCATGGAACCCGTCTACTGAATTTGTTTGAAAATACGCTTCGAGTTAAACTTTAAAGCAGGCGTGACGTAGGAAACTAGGAATACATTACACCGTCGTAATGATTACGGTTAATATACGTCGTACGTTTTTCTGATTGGATTTAATATAATATGCCTAAATATATAGTTAAAAATCACTATGAATGTTAAATATAATATTATTTTGGTACTTTCTGTATAGTGTTAAGCGCGTAGACACGACGATAACAGCATAAATATATTTTCAGTGATTTCCTATGATAATAATTAATTATAATAACTTCTGATTACTTATATGCTATAGTTACTATAATATACATATCCGTACGACATGTCGCACAATGTATCCACACAATTAATTGTTGATTTCTCTCAAAACAAAAGTGCACTTTATTCAAACGCACAACGATAATCAATTACCAAATAAATAATTGTAACCGATACGCGTAATAGAATGTGCTAACTATAAATCGTATACACGTACCTGAAGTATATTTAAATCAAAATAAACATTACATGGTTTGCGCGGTTTGTGTTAAAAAATATTTGTATTTAGGCAATAATCATACCATAGTTACCAATATTATTTAGTTTTACTCATCAATAATCCATTACAGTGCGTTTGTGGTGAGACGATTAACTTTGAGAGTATTGTCTTGAAAATCAATTCTTATTACTTAAGCGATTATATCCGTATATCCGATGTTAATATTATGAAATTGAAAAAATATTTTACTAGATTAGCGTCTTACCTGATGATCGTAAAATTTAATACAAAAAATGATATTATTCGCATTCTACAGAAGTTGAAAAATCCATGTACCTATGTGTAATGTAATCAATGTAATCGTTTGTTATTAAGATACATTTAAAAAATTAAAACATAGAATATAAATATCCAGTTGAATTTATAAAATTTCATTACTTTTGGATCATTTTCCAGGTCACTGTTTAAAATTTTAAATAAGATTGAAATATTACATCAAATTTAATAATAAAAAGCGAGTAAAAAACCTATCCTATTAAAGTATTATATTGTTGTCATTGCCAATTATTCATTACACTTCTTTCATGAACTTTTCAAGTGAAATATTTTCAAACATTAATTTGTATTTTTAAGCTTATTAAAAAGCATTTCGTTCCGGTGACATATAGTTGAAAGATGGATGGGTTATGTGTAAAATCCTTTATTAATTGAGAGTTTCACCTAACTCAGTTATTTTTACTATTTTTATGTAGGTATTTCTTATTAAATATTGTTGAGTTTCCTAATAGATAAATAATAATAATTTTACAATATTTTTCAAAGTTCCATCAAAATAAAATGCATTGTGACATTTGTATTAATTATATTTTATACTCGTATAATAGCTGCTAGCTACTCTTGTTACTAGATAAATAACTTAAATAATTCTTTATACTTATTTTATAATACATATATTTTCTTCCGTCAAAAATTAACGTAAACAATAAAGTAAAACATAAAATCTGCAGGTATTGAAAATTTGAGAAAAATAAAATAAGATAGGTGAAGTAAAGCGATTTTATCATAGCTTAAATTTTCAACGTAAATAAAAAAAATGTATTACTTATATAGGTACCTAAATTTTACCGATTTAATATATTTTAAAATTTAATTTTAATTAAATTAAAAACTATAATAATATATTAATATGTACGCAAAGCGTATATTATATTATATTACCTATAGCAGTACATATAATATTTATATAACACTCAACTGCTCTGGTCCTCAGGCTATCAAACTTTAAATGCAGTACCTAGTGAGGTATAGATAGGTATCTTGTTTTATTTAACATTTTCCACGTTCATAAATCATAATAATAAACGAACTTTTAATTGCTAGGAATAATACCAGAAAAGCATAAACAACATAGGCATCTACCTACTTACAAATATGTATATAAATCTAATAATGAAATATTGACAACATTTCCTAGTTAAACAAATTATTTTATGCAATCAAGCGAAATTAATAATTAGAAATTCATGAACAATTTTTTTTTTACATTTAAGATTTTAATATTTTACAAAAGATTTCTTATTAATTTTTCTACTTTAAATAAAAATAAAAAGCTTACCGAGAAGTCATATTGATTTTTTTGAGACCGTTTGAGGTTTACATTTTTATTATGCTATTCACTCGTAAATTAGCTATCTATTTATCCATTTGATGTTTTGATATTTTTTTGTAATTAAAAAACGATTAACTGCAAATTGATACTTGAAATTTTCAATAATTGTTAATGTTTGCATTTCCTACGAATAATATAATATTCTAAAGAGTTGAACTATTTTTAGTTTTACTTCTATCAATGTCGATATAAATGTTTTCACTCGGTTAAAAAGCTAGAAAATTTTCTGCAAGAATATCTTAAGTTATGTTTTTATATGTAAGAAAATATTAAAAATATGTAAACACATTTTTTTTTCGTGCATTTGAAGTTAAAATTTTGATGCAATTATCTATTATTTCAACAGTGAATAACAGCGATAATTATTCAGCAATAATTAAAAAAGCATAAGTCGTAAGGACTTAAGTCTTAAGTTTTTTTAAGTGATTAACAAATTATTTTTATACAGTCATTTTTGAATTTTTCTCAAATTGATATAGGTATATATATAAACTATCAAATGCTTCACTACCTTCAACAAAAGTACTATTTTATCTGTATAGTATTAATTATAAGTTTTCTATATATATTCAAAATTAAAATTAATTATTTGGTTTATAAGGTAAATTGAATATCGAAGGTACTAGTAATAGAGTATTGAGGTAAACCACATATTATTGAAATTTTTTCACTTAATTCATAGTTTATTCGAACGTTTTGACTTAGGTTTTTTAAATATGAATTGAATAAATCGTATGCCTCTTTCCTTTAATACTAAATTGTTTTAAATTTTGCAGCAATATTTTATGGTCAAAATAAAATTGTCAAATTCTATTGCTAGTTTCAAATAAACAATTGCACAATTTTAAATAGTGTTGTTCAAGTTTTTCATTTAGTGGATGTTTCTTCACCGATAGGTAAAATTTATCTCCATGACAAATAAATAAAATAATTGCAGTTGTTGTTCAGAGTTTAAACTTTTTGGTTTTCGACTATTTTATGTCTAAAGTTATTTTGTTTATTATTTTTATATATTTGTTCGTGGCAGAATTTACAGCGGAATTTTTCATTATTGTCTATTGATGACCATTCGTAGTTCTTTAATTAAAATGATAATTTTGCACAATTAAAAATTTATCATATTATTTTTTTGGATCAATGAGTTGTTTCAATTGAATATTGAATGGTGTTTAAATTGATAACTGTATATATAAAAATAAAATGGCCGGTTTAAGATACATGAGCAGAAAAATGCTTTAAAAACTGTTGATGTATTAGATTTTAAAACTATATGATCAGAATAGGATCATCCTATTTTTTTTTTTATGTAATTAAAAATTTAATGGAACCAATAAACTCATATTCATTTATTGAATTATAATACAATACCTAACAATGTTTATTTCTTGCAATATATAAAATTAAATATATTATCAATAGAAAGATCTATTATTACACAACTCAATATAACAACGAAACGTGTAACATCAAAAAGGTTGAGTTCAAGTAACTATAACAATAAAACAAAATAATCACAATAAAATAGATAATACTAATTCATTGTAAAAATAACAAAAAAAAAAAAAAATAACAAAAATATAACTAAATAAACAAAACTTTAATTATTTAATTTTATCTTTTTAAACTTTTATTAGGGTTTACAATTAAATTTTTTTTTTTTTATAATATTCATTTTGATTACAAAAGTTGTCAATTTTAATATTATATTTTTGTAACAATTAAATGTTATTAAAAAATCGGCTTTTAGAATTAAAACGGTTGATATAACCTAGTTTTATAATCATGTATTATATAATGATCTTCAAGATTAACTTTACACACATGTATATTAAATTAAAACGTATATAAATAGATCATGAAGATTATTATCCTTAGGTTCCTTATTTATTAAACTTGTAGGATAGAAACTTGTGCGGTACAATATTTATAGTAATAATAAAATTAATAGTTACAATTAATACATTAATATGAGTACAAAAGGTAGCAAAACACAATTTAGAACTATAAAATGTAAAGATAGATTGTGCGAGAGGAGTTAATTAAAATATTTTCCTGGTATTATTTTGTCTAAAATATGACGAAGAATTTCAAATTAAAAGATTATATTTCATACTAATTTATTATTGGATTATGTATGCTTTTTAAATTTGAGTCAATGATTAAAATTACACAGATATTTATCGGTATCTACTTTATTAAAAGATTAATAATTAAGTACACGGATGACTTAAATATTTGCAGTTTAATGTAATAAATAATAAAAAGAATTATGTAGAAATATCTTTTATTTCATTAAAAGTCATTGATTTAAATTTATTTCAATTAAGTTGTAAATCACTACTGTCACACTAGCATTTAACTTTATTCAGAAATATACTGCAGGGCGGTTCTTTTATCAAGCCACACCCATTACTTATTTCAAAGAGTATTGACTTTTTTCAAATATTTTTTTTTCAGAATTTTAGATCCACGCTGTTCTAGAACTTTATAACTCTTTCATATTTTTCACTCTTATATTTATTAGGTAAATTACTATCATTTTTTGATTTTCAAATGACAACCTAAATACTTAAAATTTCATAAATTAATAAAGCTATTTTTTTGTGAATGATAATTCATTACATTCAAATTTTCATTTTTCCTTAATCCGTTGATGAGATTTTTCTTTTCAAAATTGAGTGATTTTGAGATGGTTATTGTGTGTAAACATAAGCGTGTGCACGGGGGAGGCAGCTACCTCCCTTGAGATATTGTCCGCTTTCCCGAGATCTTATATTAGGTATACACTAATACCTACCAATTTTGATAATATTTAAATAATATGTTCAATATCAATAGACATGCAGGGTATGCTATTAAAATATTAAATATAGTTAGTATTATGTTATAAATAACAATATATAATTACTAATTAGTTTGATAGTATATTATATTTTAAAAATTGATCAAATTATGTTTTGTTTTATTATGTTTTCTTAATCCTTAAAGATATTATTATTAAAATTTAAAAAGAACTTACAGAAAATTTTTTTTAGTAATTTTATGTTTAACCTAATATAACCTTATATCTATTTGATTTTGCGTAAGGATTTATTTCAATGATCGTTGCCTCTCATCAAGGTTTTGAAAAAATTGGGCGGAGAGAATTGGAGTCTAGAGCCTAAACCTCCTTAACTAAAGAGTAAAGGTATTACCTCCCCTGCCAAAAAGGGCCAAATGTAAGCTCCTACAAGAATAACCTTTTTACCTGAATCATCAGTAAATGTAAACTCCTACAACAAAAACTTTTTTACATTTTTGCCTGAAAATTAAAGATACGTAATCTCCTACATAGGCATTTTTACCTAAAAAAAAATAGGTTACCTAATATTATTTAAATTCACGACTTTGGAGTTGAAAAGCTCAAAAAGTTAAAAATGATCATTACTTGAAAACAATAAGTATAT
The DNA here is from genome assembly GCF_002803265.2 of Melanaphis sacchari. NCBI lineage: Eukaryota > Metazoa > Arthropoda > Insecta > Hemiptera > Aphididae > Melanaphis > Melanaphis sacchari. The sequence goes on along the minus strand of NW_020271554.1, from coordinate 767,075 downwards.
ATACTTAATACAAACACTTGAATAGTGTTTATACGCTGTATGATGATTCTTGATGGCTAAGTTATTACCTATATCCATATTATATATTATAATATTATATGTCCATATAATTCATTAATATATTTTTCCACTCTATCACTCACAGGATTTGCTCGGCGACCCTGTCCATTTCCTATTGAGTGCTATTTTTGTATTAAATTGTGCTATCTTACAGAAGTATGAGTGGTATCCTTTTTTATAGGAGTTAACACTATTTTTTTGTAGGAGTTACTTAACACTATGTCTTTGCAGGAGATTACATTACATTTGTAGGAGTTTACCATTCCCCCCAAAAAGACTTGCGCACGCTTATGTGTGTAAATGTATAAATACATATACCGCAGGCATTAGGATTTTTATGACCCAGGGCAAAAGATATTAAACTTTTAAAATCAATTCAAGTAGGTAGGTACAGTATGCTTAAGTTATCCCCTTAAATGTATTGTATAAATGTATATAATACCCATTTGGTTGGGTGTCGCGTAGTTCGCCCCACTAAAGGTGATCTCGGCACTGGTCATAATAATACTTATCAGTTATGAAGACCAGAAGTTAAAAGTACCTAAGAAATTCTACACACAGATAATACATATTGTTCAAAATTCAAGGTATACGTAATAGCGATGATCATTGTACCCGCTCGTTGCAATAACTTATTGTCATAATCAATATAATATTATATTTTAAGTAATTGGACCATTAGTGTCACATGTCGCATACTCACGTGTGATCCCCTCAATCCGACTACACGTCTTTGGAGTAGGCACAGACAAGACGTGACAACTGTTACAGTACAATAAGGTGTCGTCTGATCGAGGTGATTTGCAATTAGATAAAACTATATAGACACATTTACTAGTTTGTTCTGTGCACTAAGATTTAAGATAATGCCTACCATCTCAATTTATTCTACGCTTATGTCATGCTTTGGGCGATTATAAATTTCACCGGTACGTTTTTTTTTTTTACCCGAGAAAAAAAAATGTAAATTTCACCAGTAACCTACGTATTTTTGACCTGAAAACATATTAACTCCGCTGATGGTAAAATAAGTAACTATACTAACTAGTGATCATTATTAATTATTATTTATTACATATTTGTTTTAAATTTGTATAAAAATTGATATGATTATATAAATTTTAAATATATTAACTATGTATAAATAAAAAATCTGTACATAAATAATGTACTTATTACCTATAGTAACTTATTATTTTTATTACTATTATTCCTTAATGGTTTTATTCTTATTGCGCTATGTTTATTAATTTTATTTCAATTTTTTTTCAACTTACTTTAGTGATCATTATTAATTATTATTAAAGCGCGGATTTTTATGCACTTAAAAGTATCGAAATATGGCATATAATATGCAGTCAAAATAATGAAAATATGCAGTCAAAATTATGAAAATATGCAAAAATATACAAAAATTTTTTATTTATTTAAAATTTACAATAAAACTTATAATAATTAATTACTTAAATACTTAATAATAAATCATTTCTAAACTTAATTTATTTTTAAAATTCTATTTATTATTAAAATTAATAATCATATGCATTTCAAGTTTTTCTTCTGTGAAGTTGTATCATTTATCGATTAACATATTTTTAAAGACTGAGAACGAACGTTTGACGTCAACCGAAGTTATTGGGGCATATTTGAAGCAACTTAGTATTGTCGGATCTTGATAAAGATCTTCAAGATGAACGTTTTCACTTAATAACACTGAATTAATTTTTCGTAGAATTTTCAGACCTTCATTTTTATTGGAAAGCTCGTTTAATTTTGTTGTAAGTGTTACACCTTTCAATCCAGGAATAGAATGCATTTTTTCTTTCGTTTCGTCAATTATTGAAAAGTTTAGATATAAAGTCATATTTCGAGTTTCCAGTTTTTTTTATGACTATTTTTATCACTAAAAATGCCAAATGAATAGATATAAATTTTAAATCATTCTACTCGACAAAATATTATCCTATACATTTTTTTAAATTTTCGCTTCAATATGCAATAAATTTTGAATTTTGTCAAAATATGCAAAAATATGCAATAACCTTCAAATATGCAGAAATATGCAAAAAAAAATTTCACCATTAGCTTCAAATTATGATAATTCGTGGAGATAACTGACAAAAATCCAAAAATATTAAAAGGAAAAAAATATGCAATGGCATAGAAATCCGCGCTCTAATTATTATATATATTTTTTAAATTTGCGTAAAAAAATGTTAAAAGTAGATTTAACTAAAATCTAGTATAAGTTGAGGCTAGACCTCAACGAATAAACTCTTCCTCCCAAATCAAACTACCACCACCTATAGGCTATACCCAATTCACTAGCATTGTTAAGAACTATAAGGTCTTCTGTGATAAGATTTAATAACATTAAGGAAATAAAAAAAAAAAGGGAACCATGTTTATGCAAAGTTCCATCAACGATATCAAACTATTCACTAGCCCTGCTCATTTTTTTTCGCACTGTAATTAAATTGCTACAATCCAATAAAGCTGATTTTCATACTATCAACTCAGAGTCTTTAAAGTTATCATTAAAAACCTTCAACACTCAAAACTCCAATTTTTGAAATCAAAAATTAACTAACAGCTCTAGGACATAAGCCACAAAACATGCAAAAGTACCTAGGCAAGTCAATGAAAATATGTAAATCAAGTTTAGTTAAGTTAAAAGAGCACAAGATTGATAAGTAAGAAGTCAACCGTTAACAAATTATAAATTTAACTCAATAAGTTAAAATTTAATATACTTAGAAAAAAAAAATACTAACTTAACTCAGCTTAAAAAAAGTTAATCTATTTATTTTTTTTTAATTAGTATGTAACTCACATAAAGAATGATTACTTATGTCTTTCTAATTTACTAAATTAAAAAACAATTTTATTATATTTTTATCATGATGCACATTGTACAGTATTTATACCCTTTTACGTTACATGATATTATTAATTTAAACTACTATACATATCTCAAATTAATAATTTAACTAATATTATATTTTCATATAATATAGTAATTAAAGGTCATAAAACATTAAAACGATACAATTTATAATTCATAATTTTATTAAAAAAATGTCTAATATCAACTGCAAAAAGCTAAGTCATTTCAACTGTCAATTAAACTCTTCAAGTTCATATGCTGATTAGAATGTAAATTAACCAGTTAAGTTAAAAAGTAAAAAAAAAATTAACCTTTGATTTTTAGTATATAATAGATACGAAGTATCAATAAAGTAGATATGTCAAAGAAAGTATAGATAAGATTTAAAATAATAATACCTGCTATACAAAGTTGTCTCCATACTAGATACTTTTATTATAAAGACAAGCCATAATGTCTTTGGCCATTATAAACATGCAATGCGTACTTGGAGTCAACAATAAATCATGATTAAAGAGATGTCTATATAGTAGACACAAGAACATGAACAACTCAGCGCTGGATTTTTAAAAATTCAAAATGTATGCAAACCAACAAGTCGAAAAACTAACAAGTAGCCGGAACGTAATTATTATCAACTATCTATAGATTACGGTGATATCGAATATGAAAAGCAAAATAGAATATTGGAATCATTTAAAGTTTAACTGTATTTACGTAAAAGGCTAGCAGAAAAAACAACTTCTTGTAGAGTAAATACCTCACTTCACAGTCATCAACATTCAAGACTTGATCTGCCCACAATTGGATCAAATATGTAATGACAAAACCTTACTTAACTGTATTTTTCGTATGGAGTATAATCATAAACAATGTACAAAGTTTTTGCTATAAGAAAATGGTTTGTAAATAATGCATTAGACTTATAATTCAATTGTACAATATTTTTTTTTTTTTAATAAACGTACCAATATTATATTTTCACATTAAAAGAAAAAAAAATAATTCATAAGATTGTATACAATATATTTTGATAAAACATAATAATATATTAAAGCATTGCTTTATATAATATGTTAACGTAAATATATTAATATTTACATGATTTTTAATTAAATTCTAATATTGACTTCCATGACCTTTATACTAAAAATAAAATAATTTAACTTAAAACTGTCAACGGTACAAATAATAAATTATATAGCACCATAAGTTATGGTTGATAACAATTTTTTTTTAAACTATTATTTTAAAATGAATTAAGAAAACAGAAGTATAATAGAACTAAATAAATAACAACAAATAGTAAAAAAAAAAACAAAAAAAAAAATAAAAAAAATACTACTGTAATATTATTTAAAATTTTTTTTTTCCAATCTTTAAACTATAATAAATATAATTTAAATGTATTTATATAGTGCATTTTTTGGGTTTTTAAATCATTTTTGCATTTTTTTAAGGGTATATTTTGAGATTTTTTAAAGCATTAAAATTCCAGCTCTAGTAATGAATAAAAATAAGGTGGTGAATGATTTTAAAAATAGGAGGCGAGTTAATTTAAAAACATGAGATTAACAATTGTAAATTTGATGTAATTATTGTATTTTCGTAAGAATACATGTATAATATATTATATTTGATTTGATACATTCAATTCATTACTTAAATATTATTTGATGTGATAATTTTAACACAAGGGTGAGTACAAGAATTTTTTCCTTTTATATTCAATTATAGATTAATGTGATCCATATTCAATAAAGATAACACCTATTTTTCTTTTGAATTTGACACACTAGAAATAGTTGTTATCTTGTATGTTGAAACGATTAATATATTTTTAGAAATTATGTAATAATAATATTTAATTTCAGAAAAGAATTAAAAATTTTAACTACAATAAGTGCACAATAATTGGGTGTGAACATACTAACATAGTGAGCGACTGAACACATTTGTGGGTATTTTTGTGTGTTGTGTGGGTTTTATAGATGCTGTAAGTTTGATATTTTAATAATTGGATGAAATGTAACTATTTAATATTAATTGAGTTAATTTTAAAGGTTATTTAAATTAATTAAAATGTTAATTATAATGGTCTATTTTAATGTACTAATATGTACTATATAAAACTATATATTATATATATTATATATATATCATTTAAGTATTTTGTGATCTAGTGATCCTTTTGTCGTCATAGCTGTTAAACATTAATTTCTTTGTCTTGATCGTCATTATCTGGTGTTTGAACGATTGAATGGAAACATTTTCTTTATATGCTTCTACTCCAGCTTCTTTAAACAAACACTTTTTATGAAAGTTAAATGACATGTGGTTCTTAACCACATGACCTCTAAAACTTTTACTCAAAATGTATGGATACAACTTGGCTTTTAGTGTACATAACTCGGCTATTTAAGACTCATCAGTCTCATCAAAAAACAGCTCTGGGATCTTTTCTCTCTTTCTAAAATAAAACGAGGATGGTCTCATGGTAAGTTGGACTAGTCGATTTGGTTAAGTAGGTTAGGGTTATCCTTCAAATTGTTGTAAAAATCAATTGTATTGATATGATACACTAATGAATCTAAAAATAATAAAATAGTAAATACAAAAAAAGATGAGATATTGGAAAAAAATTACCAGTGTACATGAGATTGATCTTGTCACCATAATGATTTTCATAACATTGTAATGATAGTCGTACGTCAGGTTCTTTGAAACATTTAATAATGTAAATCTTAAATAAAAACAAAATATTTAAATATGTAAATAGGTTAATTTTAAGATGACGCTGCACTCGCATGTGTTATCTCTGTCTTACATACATACAACATGGAAAATTTTTGTTCTGCAGAATTTATTTTATTTTGTAAGCTTTAACATTAGAGTAAATTTACCTATTATCAAACTTAATTGTAAGAATTTTATATTGGCAATGACATAGGCTTTTGTTAATATTATAATTTTAAAGTGAGTTATGAGCATTTTAAAGTTTCAATATCGTATATGGCTATAACTCAGCTTAAAATTAAAATATCAATAAAATCCTATGTCATTGCCTAGATAAAATTAGTATCTTTAAGTTTGATAATAGGTAAATTTACTCTAATGTTAAAGATAACAACATAAAATGGATTCTGCTGAACGAAAATTTGCTATGTTGTATGTATGTAAGACAGTGACAACACATGGGGGTACGGCGTCCTCTTAAGTATATATATTTACCAATATTGATGAACTTATTGAATTTGGCAGCTTTTGTTTTACAAATTATATCCTCATTATACATATATAATATTAATATAAATGTATATATTAATATAATATTATATATTTTAAATGTAGTTCTATTGATTGGTTTTCGGAGACAATTATCGCTTGATACAAGCTCCAATTTAATTCGTCCAAGTACATTTTTCATGGTTTTACCTGAAAAATTACAAGGAAATTAATAAAAAATAATATAATTATAATTTATAATGCCATACCAAAATAGGTGTTGTTCATCAACTTAAAGAATTCTTTCTCAAATTTGTTTGAAAATTTTAATCTTATCTCAGTATTAAATTTAATGTATTCAGCTAATCAAGGAAATTGATCAAATTGCACAACTCTATATCCCTATAATATAGATGTACATGTTATAAATGTGAAATAAAAATACAATAAATATTTACTTTTTCCACTTTCAATCCGTTTTTATAGCCTGTTGATGATAACTATAGAGACATAGTTTGTCTTCTTCTCAAATATGGCTATGAGTTTTTTTACTGAAAAACCAAACAACTGGAACACACAAATTTGACAAATTTACTAGAAAAACCAAAATTATATAAATTATCATCAAATCAGATACTATCTAGCAACAAATTCATCATTAAATTCATTAAAAAACCCTTAAAACATCATCATTTCTGATATTAAAATCATGTGAGACATGTTAGAATAAATGTAGGTAATGGTATATACAATATATATACATTACAATAACATCTTATGTTCAAAGAATGAAAAATTATTATTCCCCATTAAATATTTTTAGAACAAATAACTGGAACCCTCAATTTTAACAAATGCATAATTGAAACTAAAATTACACAGATTATCATCAGATCAGATACTATCTAGCATGCTTCGTTCAGATTTACGTATTGCTTTATTTGATTTACTAATTTATAGATTATTTATTTTG